>NW_023144627.1:8448725-8586225 GCF_012932325.1 Thrips palmi
TGGGTTCGCTCCGTCGGTCGGCCCTGAAGGTGTGGGGCACAGCATAGAGTCGAGGTGGGAAAATATTTTCAAGTTTGACGGCAAAGTTTAAAAAAAAAAAAAACGTAAAAAAAAGATTTTTTTTCTTGCGGCATCCCGGATTTGGAGTAACTCAGCCGCTGGGCTCCGCTGGGCTGTGGCGCTCGGGTACTACCAGCAGGTACCCGGCGGCGGTGCGGCGGTACCGCAGTACCGGAGACCCCGCCACGCCCCGCCACGCCCCGCCACGCCCCGCCACGGCCCGCCACGCCCCGCTCCGAGGTTTCGAGGCGCGAGTCGTGTGGCTTTTGCGGTGTGTTGTGCATCATCTCTCTCTCTCTCTTTCTCGGAGGCTGGCGGTGCGTGCATCTCTTCTCTCTCCCTCCCGCGGAGGTGCTACCGGTTTTCTGTGTGGGGACTGCAAGTCGCTCTGCACCGCTGCTGGGCCACTGCGAAGAAGAAGGAAGGCACCGCACAGTGGGCCGGAAGACCGGTGGAGGCGGACAAAACTCCAAACGCGTTTTAAGCTCCAGAGTCGCTAAATGGGACTCGAACCGAACGTGTGATCCCACCAATGGACTCCTCGTTCGGTGAGCAATCCATTGGTGGGGTCACGCGTTCGATTCGAGTCCCATTTAGCGACTCTGGATCGCAAAACGCGTCCGGGATTTTGACCGCCTCCACCGGTCCTCTGGCCCACTGTGCACCGTGCCGTGACTGGATTTTATACCCGAGTCCATTTTATCGCGTTTGAGCTGTTTCCGCGGCCACTCCATCATTTTGTCCGACTGTTTCATTTATCCCCTTTCCATTATTATTAACGACCTTTTGCAAAGAGACGGCCGCGTGAGCGCCGAAATATTTACTTAAAAACAGGAAAAACGGGAATCGGACGAGAGAGAGAGAGAGAGAGGGGAGAGGAGGAGGGGGAGAAGAGAGAGAGAGAGAGAAGAGAAGAGAAGCAAATTGGTTGATTTGCAACTCATTTGGTGCTATCGACGGCACCGGTACCTGCTTCCCGCCGTCTCCGCTCTTTTCTCCCAAGTTCCGCGGAACATTGTGATAAAAGGGTTTACGGCGCTTTTTATCGTCGGCAAAAGCTCTTTTGAAGAATCCCCGACAACTTCATAATCCCTTTCCAAGTGGGTGTTCGCCTTTCGCTCTGTGTGTGTGTGTGTCTTCGTGTGTGTGCGTGTGTCTTGAGATTTAGTTCAAGTTTTCCTGTTGTGTCCGAGTGAGAGAGAGAGAGAGAGAGAGAGAGAGAGAGAGAGAGAGAGAGAGAGAGAGAGAGAGAGGAGCCCGTCCAGAGATGGAGACAGAAAAAGAGAGAGCAGTGTGACTCTGGCTGCACTAATCGCTCTGTACACTAGTACACAGTAACACTTTCCACATTTTCATATTTTAAATTTCAAAAGCTTTGCAAGAATTTGAAAAATGTAACAAAAGTCAAAATTGTTTCCTGGATTTTTTTGAAAACGTTTTTAGTTCTTCGTCCGCAGAGACATTTACGACTGTTCGCCGCGAGACTCGTGCAGTGGTTTAAGTTTGTCTCGAGCGACTTTTAATGTGTGCTGAGGGCGACCCCCATGCCCACGGCCAACATAGGCATGGCTGTGCCGTGGCAGTGTGGCGGTGTGGCGGTGCCGTGGCGGTGCCACGAGCATCATCAGGAGCTACCTGACTGTGTGGAGGAGGGAAAGCGAAAAGCGTCATCACCGACACACACACACACACACACACACACACGTACGGTTTAGACTAGAGAGGTTGAAACGCAACAATTATTGAAAATTGTGATTTTATTTTTGCGGGTTGGAAAAGTTTGGACACTTGTCGGCCCAGTTTGTCCTCGTTGACCTGACTGACTGACTGTGGCCCGGCCCATGGTCTGGCCCATGGCCGCCCACGGCTTGCAGTGTGTGCTCTGTGACAGCAAACATATTTGCCTTCCTTTCACGCCCAGCACTTCTGCTGGCCCACTGCCGCACCACTCGCCCCGCGTGACGCGAATTTTAATTTGGAAAGAGAAAAGTCCTGTTGTTGCTCTTGGAGCCCATCACGATCGCTGTTACCTCAACGCGCGTCACATCGCATATGGACGCGGTCGTGATAGAGGCGGGCGGCGAGCGGACGGCAACGGACGGACAGACAGACACGCGAAAGGGCCGGGTGGGCCCCTGCTGTGCAAACATTGCCACCCCGAGCACGCCGCCGCCGCGCCGCTAGGCTGGCTTGTCGAGTGGACCATTGATGACGATGTAGGTCATGTAGTGGGCGAGGGCGCGGCGGCGCCACCCTCGGCGATAGCGGCGAGTGCTGCGGCGCAGCGCCACCCCGCGCCAGTCTGCCGGCGCTCGCGCGGCACCTCCCGCGTCGGCCAGTCTGCCGGCACCCTCCGCGACGGCGACCTCCGCACCCCGTCGCCGCGTCGGCACCCTGACGGCTCCAGTCGCCGCCAGTCTGCCGGCACCCTCCGCGACGGCGACCTCCCCGAGCACCCCGTCGACCGCCAGTGCTGCGCGCACGCCGCGACGGCGCCTCCCGAGCACCCCGTCGACCGCCAGTCTGCCGGCACCCTCCGCGACGGCGACCTCCCCGAGCACCCCGTCGACCGCCAGTCGGCCGCCACCCTCCGCGACGGCGACCTCCCCGAGCACCCCGTCGACCGCCAGTGCCATGGTGCCGTCTGGGGGCGACTTTCGCGGCCGGGGCCTTCAGGGCCTCACAGGCGACGCCGCGACCGCAGAACTAGTTGCCGGACGCCTTCGCGCCGACAAAGTCTCTCCGCAGGGTACGTTGTTGAAAATTAGTCGCTTCGAACACGCCGTCCTTTGACGCGCCCACCGTCGACGGTGCTAGCAATGCCCCACGATGCACCAGTGTCACCAACCCTCAATACCCTGAGCCTTGCTCTGGAAAAGTTGCCCACTCGGCAGGCTGAGGTTGGCAACCCTAGCGACACTGGTGCATCGCGGGCATTTTCGCCTAATTATTGTGTCAAGGCTAAACAACCTCTACACCCCTCTGCGTTTCGCAACGCCCTTCGCCCTTTGATTTCCCCGCTCTGCCCGCCTCGCGGCTGCCTCACCTGCCGCGCCGCCGCTATGAAAAATTGGCGTGTCGTTTGGCGTTCGCCGCGTTCGCCGCGTTCGCCGCCCAAACCGCAGCGGCGCCGCCTCGGCTGGCCCCGGCCTCGTTTTAGGCCGCGTTATGGTGATGAGTGTCAGAACAATCACTTTGCTCGCCTGTCTGTCTGTCTGTCTGTCCGTCCGTCCGCCCGTCCGTCTCGGCTTCCTCGGCGGCAGTCCCAAGGTGGCGAGAGAACAAAACGGAAGCGAGTCGCGTCGCCCGCAGCGCTGGCAGCGCACAGTGGGCCAGAAGACCGGCGCAGGCGGCCAAAACTCTGGACGCGTGCAGAGCTGCAGAGTCGCTGAACAGGACTCGAACCGAACGCGTGACCCCACCAGTGGACTCCTCGTTCGGAGAGCAATCCATTGGTGGGGTCACACGTTCGGTTCGAGTCCCATTTAGCGACTCCGGAGCTCAAAACGCGTCTAGAGTTTTGTCCGCCTCCACCGGTCTTCTGGCCCACTGTGCAGCGCCATCTGTCCCGCGAAAAGAAAAAGAGCGGCAAAAAGGATATGTTGATAGCTGTCAGCGCGAAGAACTACTGCGACAGGCACGCGTCGTTTTGCAGTGATGCAGGTGATGCACCTCCCCGGCAGCGAAATGTGACTTGCGGGCCTACAGTGTAGTGTGCGATTTGAGCGGCCGGCGTTGTTAGCAAATAGCGATGGAACAGCGGCGAGGCGCGACCATGCACTTTTTCTCACCTTTTATTTTTTTCTAGCCTCGCACACGCTTTTATCAGCGTGTTTGCCCCGCGCGAGGTAATATAACATGATGTCGCGCTATCGCAGGGGAGGTATCGGCGCAATTTGCTGGGGTTGAACAACAGCACACACACACACACACACACACACACACACACACACACCACACACACACACACACACACACACACACACACACCCCCCTGGTACGATAAGCGAAATCAAACATTTCATTATCTCTCTCCCAGGTGTGGCTTCTAGGTCACTTATCTCTCTTTTTTTTCTCTCCCTCGCCTGGATTCGAACCCGCGGTTTCCGAGTCACGTACAGTGCAAGTGCCCAAAGCCTGCGCCAATTTGAGCAATGCAGTTCTGGTGGGGCCGCGGCGCGCGCACACACACACACACACACACATGCTTGTTAACCAAACACATTTATCATCGCGTCAATGCCTCTACCCGCTGTCACCTGTTTCCCCCCCCCCCTCTCCCTTGGTCCTCTCTTCTCCCTTTGCCGCCTACCGTCATTCCGTCAGTCGCTCTGTCTCTGTCGCACTCGCGGGGCGTGGCGGGGCGTCCCTGGGGGTGCGAGAGAGACGCAACGCTCGTTCGGATTGGCGCTCGGCCGTCGCTTCGCTTGCTTCGCGCGCAGCCCGGCGCCGAAACAATTTAACGCTCCTAATGGTTGTGCATTAAAAACACGCCGCATCCTTCTCCTCTGGCGCACGCAAGCGACGACTCAATCGCATTTCAAAGTTTTCCCGCTCTTCAACTTTTAAGTTTAGTCGTGGAAGTTCGGTTGTCCGATGCAACGCAAGTTCCTGTCAATTTACTCATTTAAGAGGAAAATTTGAATCACTTATCCTTCTCAACTTTTTTTCACTCGGCGATGCGGCAAAACTTGGAACTTCGTCTAGAAAAAAACAAATTTTGCACCGTTGTTGTTTTTCAATTTGGTTGCAGTGAGAATCGAGAGTCGTGCCTTTGATGTATCGATAGTCGATTATCCCCGGCCAGCGATCGCACTCTTGACGGTGTACAAACACAAATACACACACTCATGGTTCGCGCATTCCGACGGCCTTTCTGTCTGTCTGCCTGTCTGACTGTCTGTCTGTCTGTAGAGGCTTAGACTAGTCACGTGATGTGCCAGTTCGATCACCCCGGACCTATCAATATTAAAAAAAACTCACAAAGAGAAAAAATTGTTCGAAGATTTTCAAGTTTGAATCGTAGAGCTGTGTTATACGCTTTTGCTTCTGTCGAACTTTTCACTCTGGCACAGAAGCATCGGCGAATGACACGAATTTTCACAGTGTAGCGAAGCCTGCGTGTCAGGTGACACCTGCTGCGGTATGGAGATTCCGACGAGATCGAAAGTGTCACACACACTCACACACACACTCACACACACACACCTGACGAATTGTCCACATTATAGAAGAGGAGAACAGGCCGCGTGCGACAGTGTCGTGGCCTCATGCATAAACACCACACCTCCTGGACACCGTTTAATGCGACCGAAGGCGTCTGCGTCCTCTCCGAACACGTCACGGCGAGATATTGAAAAAAAAAAACAACTTGGCTCGCGCCAAAGCGGTGACTCAACCGTCCACGGCGACGGTCCAATATTTTTCTTAATTTGAATACGGGTTCCTTTTGTGAACGCCGCGACTCGCTTAGACAACTGTCTGTCTCGTTTCACATTCCGTGGAGTTAAGTAGTTTTGCTACACTCTAACTCTGCTCGCTGCCGATCCAAAGATACACTGTCACGAATCGATTCTGTCGGAACGACCAACCCTTTTAGTTTTAGTCTCAATGTCTGTCTGCCCCTTTCTCTGTCGGAAAAACACTACCGAGGATTTCAAGTACGCTGCATTCAATTGGATGATTTTTTTTTTGACAGTGTGAGGAAGTGCGTTTTTCGCAGGAAAGCGCGGCGAACGATTGCGCTGATAAGCGTTCTCCATTAGCAGCGATGCAGCCCACGCCTTGCAGTCTGATACAGTGTGGGTGTCTCCGCCGAAATGCGGCGAGGCGAGGCGAGGCAAGGCGAGTGCAACGATTCGCCGCCCTCGTGATAGCCGGCCCCACCCGAAAAAAAAATGACTTCTAGAATTTTCAATTCATTATTATAATTTTTTTTGAGAATTGGTTTTTTTTATCCTTACACCTGTTTTCTTTATTTATAAAGAAGATTTTGTTTTGTCTTGGACAAGAATTTTTTTTTTCTCGGTGCACTGTACTTGGAGTCCGTGCTGCGTACGCCAGACGCCCAGACGCACGGCGCGGCGTGGCGTATTTTTGGAATGTCTAAACTTGGCGGCTCTGTGCGCCCCTCCCGTGCCGGCCGCGTTGCCGCCCACTGGAAGGGAGAATTACTCTTGAAAAATGGTAAAAACATTAGGTCGCTTCGTTAAGGGGGGCTGACCTAATTTTGAGTGTGAGGTATGGGAAGCAGTTCCGTGAGAGAGGCGCTGCTTAGTGAGCTATTCCGGCCGCCGCCTGGATCCGCCCCTACACTCGAACATCACAACAAAGTGATGATCGTCCTCTTCTTCTCCAACAAAATATGACCTTCTTTCTCTGCTTACCAACCGATGCTCAAATTGTGGGTGTAGTAGCCTTTCACTTCCATGATGAGCACGCGTGATGCTGCCTTCTCTCTCTCTCTCTCTCTCTCTCTCTCCCTCTCTCTCTCTCTCTCTCTCTCTCTCTCTCTCTCTCTCTCTCTCTCTCTCTCTCTCTCTCTCTCTCTCTCTCTCTCTCTCTCTCTCCGACCCGTCAATGTTGATTGAGTCGGGCCAGTGAGTTCCTCATAACTCTCGGAGGCAACAAGTTCTTTTCTTCTGTCCATTGTCGGCATTTCACGTTTTCATGCGCGGAATGCTGTGCTGCCGAATCGGGCGCGCGTCATGAATGTGCTTGCACTCATTTGCCCTTACAGTGTTGTCGTCTGCTGGCTGATACGCTATTAATTTGCAGCCACGTTTGCGGCACCCGATCCATTCCGACGGGACACTCTCAGAGACCGCTCCGCCACTCACTGTCGATGAAGTTCCATTACTTGACTGATTTACCTCAAGTAATGTCATTGTGGACCAAGATGAAATAACCCTACGGTTAACATTAATAAAGTTGAGAGTCCTCGCCGTTTTGCGTGGACTTGGTCTCACAGTGACCGCCTCGTTGTTAGGGCAAATTCGCTGCATGGCTCCACACGGGGCATGCAGTGACATAACTCTGGGTTGCGTTATGGGTAACAACAGGTGCACTACTCGAACCGTGACAGGGGCCGCCCTGGGGCCCAGCAGCCCGGCCAGCCCGCCCGCAACGTATGTCACGTTTTTGACCTAAACCCGTTGGGCGCGCTCGTGGCGCTACCTGCACACATCCCTACCTGTTAATTAGGAATCCCCTGAGAGAGAGAGAGAGAGAGAGAGAGAGAGAGAGAGAGAGAGAGAGAGAGAGAGAGAGAGAGAGAGAGAGAGAGAGAGAGAAGGGGGTGCCTCACGACTTCATAATGAACGCAAGTAGTTGGCCCAATTTAAAAGTGCCGCCGATCCCCGTAAAAAGGCCTTCCTCCAGTGTAGTGGGTCGCGGCGTTCCTCCGCGCTGCGCTGCGCTGTTTTCCTATCCTTGGTATCCTTCGGGAAGAAACGAGATTGTTCTGTAACCAACATTCCGCTGTTCGTCGACAAACTCGAAACGGCTGGGTTAGTTCTGCAAGAGTCCCCAAAGCGTCTGGCCGCGGTAACATACACATTAAAGGTGGTTGTCACAACCATTTCGAACAGAAAATGTCCGCTTGGGCGTGTTGTGCGTTGGCTAACCGAGCGGTGTGGTCTGATTGGTCCCTTGGGGTTTGAGGTTTCCCTTCGGCCTTCGGGCCCTTCGGCCGGCCCATTGTGAATCTTCCTCTGATTGACAAAAGACAGGCGGCACGACCCGCGGTATGGCCGTCAGGCCGTCCAGGACAGGAAGGGCCGGGACCTAGCCGGGACCAAGCCAGGACCAAGCCAGGACCGTGGTCCGGGGTGAAGGGCAGAGAAAGTGATGGAGTCCTGTGTCATCGCCGTGAACGGGCCTCAAGAGTGGACGATCAACGCGGTCTCATTAATTGCCTCGTAATTGGGCCCCGCGTGGCACGTCACGTGGTGCATGACACGCTCGATTTCATTTCATTTCTTTTTTTACTTTTATTTTTAAGTTTTTCTTACAGCCTCTTACATGTGTGTATCCAACATTTTTTGGCGGCGCCATGAGCAATATAATTTTGCTCTCTCTCTCTCTCTCTCTCTCTCTCTCTCTCTCTCTCTCTCTCTCTCTCTCTCTCTCTCTCTCTCTTTCTCTCTCTCTCTCTCTCTCTCTCTCCTCTTTTTAGAGTGTGCTCGTGCTGTGTGACCTACTGATGAGGTCTCGATCTTTGATTGCCGAGTCCGCAGTGTACGCGCGCAGGCATCTTCATTGTGACAATGGAGTCCTTAGTCCGCCTGGATCCTCCAGGGCACTCCAGGGCACTCCAGGACGAGAGGCTCGGCGGCCTCCTGGGAGGTCCTGGAAGAAAATGTGGGACGGTTTTTCCCGCGAGAACCCCTGCCGTTCCGAGGCTGGGCAGTGCCGTCGAGCACCGCTGTGTGCGGATTGCCTACCCTCCAGGGGCTCTGGCTGCGATTGCGATGCCACGCCACTGGCTGGCTCCCCGGAGGTGTCGGGCCGACGCTCCTGTGGGACTCCCTGCAGAGCGTGCCCGGGACCTTGTGAAGGCCGCCGCTGCCCTCTCTCTCTCTCCCTTTTGAAGGGGACCAGAGGTCAGGTGTCAGCCAGCCGCTTGAGGCGTCGCAACGCGGTTTCGGTCCGTAGTCCCGGGCTTGGTCCCGGAGTCCGAGGGAAAGTGTGGCCGCTGTCCGACGCTGTCCACGGTCCACGACGTCCAGCACTCCGGGGCCTTGGGACGGAAACCGCTGCCGTGACCAAATCCCGGATGGGAGGAAAGGACAAAAACGGCCCCCGCGGTCATGGAAATGCCGTCTGTCCTGGACGCACAGTGCGCCGGGAGACCGGCGCCGCCGGCCCAAACTCTAGACGCGTTTTGAGCTCCAGAGTCGCTAAATGGGACTCGAACCGAACGTGTGACCCCACCAATGGATTGCTCTCCGAACGCGGGACCCATTGGGGGGGTCACACGTTCGGTTCGAGTCCCACTTCGCGATTCTGGAGCTCGAAACGCGTCCGGGCTTCTGACCCACTGTGGGACGCTGAAAACTCTCGATTACTGCCCTGGGCTGCGGTTATTTCTCAGTCGGCGACTTCCGTCGCCTGGAGAAGTGTTTTTACGCACGTGCCTGTCTGTCCGTCCGTCCGCCCGTCCGTCGCGTTAACATTTCTTCATTACGGCGCTGAATGCCGCCAATCAGAACGAGCGCGACGCCAGCGCCTCCTAGCGGCGGCGTTGCGCAACTGGCGGTCTTTTCAAACGGCGTTTCTGGCCCACTGTGCGCTGCAGGGCTGGGCGCAGCAAGGCGGTGCTTCCGTTGAATAGTGTCGGAATGCTGACGAGAGGCGCGCATCTGTCTCGCGTCCGCGAGGCGTCCCAGAGTCTCGCTCTGTCTCTCTCGCACCTCCACGGGACGCCGCATGAGTGCGAGAGAGACAGAGCGACGACTCACAGTGTGCTGGCCGCCCCTTGCCCGCGTCCGCACGCGCGCCTTTCGATCCATCGCCGCTTTCCGAATCGATTCCGACCTATCGATCTTGGATCAATCAAGTGAGACAGCCGGCTGAGCGACGCGGCGATTGTGTCTCCTCTGTGTTTCGGACCGTTTACACAGCCGTCGGTGTTGCCGTTGATTAATCGTAAAACCCTTCGCCGGATTATGGCTTCTCGGGAAAAGGCAGGGACCACGAAACGGCGCCGCCGCCGGGATTCGAACCCGCACCTTGTGCAACTGCAGCGGCTGCAGTGCCCCAGGGACGCCGTCTGGCCATGAGGGCGGCCCTAAAGCTGCGGTCTCTTAAATGAAGCGTCCTTGCTGCAGCCGCTTGCAGTGCGCTGTGCTTCACACATCAACAAGCCCGCACCGCACACACCTTGGCGGCCAGGCGCACAGTGGGCCAGAAGACCGGCGCAGCCGGACAAAATTCTAGACGCGCTTTGAGCTCCAGAGTCGCTAAATGGGACTCGAACCGAACGTGTGACCCCACCAATGGATTCCTCGTTCGGAGAGCAATCCATTGGTGGGGTCACACGTTCGGTTCGAGTTCCATTTAGCGACTCTGGAGCTCAAAACGCGTCCGCCTCCACCGGCCTTCTGGTCCACTGCGAGGCGGTGCGTCTCAAGGCAGTATAGTTGGATGGTGCTTCCTGCCGCGCTGCCGCCCTGTGCACTGTATCGATATTATGAAGGTTTGTTTCTTTGGTCAGGGACCATTTCATTTAATGATCGGCTTGCATTCCGTGTCTGACTGTCTCTGCGTCTGCCGGACCCAAGCCCGGCCCAGCCTTCTGAGAGTCGTTTCCGTCGCGCCGTCTCTCTCGCACTCGCAGGGTGTCCCGTCAAGGTGCGAGAGAGGCAGAGCGACGAAAACGACTCTCGGAATCAGTCTGCTGGATGTGCATGCATGCAGGATGCAGGCCGCCCCGGCCGCTCCGCGTCAAAGACCGGCCGCCTACTGGGGAGCATTCTGGGGCCCACGCGCACCGCGCCTCGCGCACCCGGGCCCAGCCATTTTTCGCGCTCTCCTGTTCGGCTTTTACCCAGTGCACCTTCTTTGAGACTAAAAAAAACAACATTCACAATTTTGCAATTTTTTTTTCAAAAATGGCAAAGTTATTTCTGTTGGGTGGCTTACCTCCCCCTGTCCCGTTTCAGCAACTCTACGCCTCCGCTCTCTCTCTCTCTCTCTCTCTCTCTCTCTCTCTCTCTCTCTTCATCCGCTTACCGTCTATGAGAGAAGACGGACGGCCTTTGCTGCCTCCCCCGCGGGTCGCGGCGTCGCGCATCGCGTCGCTAGGCTAAGCTCGCCGACGGAAACACTTTTCAGATAAATCACGCGCTAAGAAAGTCGCGCACCGTGATCCAGTTGCGTGGATTTGGCGTGTGTGTGTGTGGGGAGAGAGAGAGAGAGAGAGAGAGAGAGAGAGAGAGAGAGAGAGAGAGAGAGAGAGAGAGAGAGAGAGAGAGAGGCAAATGTCACACTGCTACGCAGCGGCGGGCACTAGTGCGCTGACCAAAGTTTTGCTGTTACGGAAAAATATAATATTGAAATTTTTGCAAAACGAATTCGACAGGAATCTGCGCAGACTTCGATTTTATTTTTGTGTGGTATTTTCGTTTTGACGGACGGTCCCCGGCCAGTCATGCCGGTACCCCGTGGGTACCCCGTGAATACTCCATCCGCGCCCCACCCCCGCAGCCCCCGCGGCCCCCGCGGCCCCCACGGCCCGCACATCACGATACGGGCTGCATCCGCGAGCAGGCCGTCAGGCCGTCTCTCTCGCACTCGCAGTGGAGCAGGCCTCGCGGCGGACGCAGCCCGTAAGTGATGAGATGAGGTGGACTCGAACTCGGCTCAAATCAATTTTGTCATTTTCGCGTGGAGCGGCCGGCCGTGCCGTGCGGCCGCCGGATCGGAATGGGGAATGGGCGGCGGCTGGAGTACCCGGAGCACCTTGCCTGCCTCTCCGGGGCTCGCCAACCAAGACTTTCAAAAACTCCCTCGAACCGCACGTGTGACCCCACCAATGGATTGCTCTCCGAACGAGGAATCCATTGGTGGGGTCACACGTGCGGTTCGAGTCCCATTTAGCGACTCTGGAGCTCAAAACGCGTCTGGAGCTTTGGCCGCCTCCACCGGTCTTCTGGCCCACCGTGCGGAGTCGTCTTCGTCATAGACTTAGCGCCCTGCCAGCCTCGCCTAGCTTCGCCCGGCTTCGCTTTTATCGCCCAGAGTTCACAATAACCAGTCACGACCGCGCTGGACCGCGAGTACTGTAGCGCTACCCCGCCAGCCATCTGCCTACACTGCCAAAGCGGTGCGGTATATTTATTGTTACTCGCAAATGGAATCAGCTGAGCGCACCGGCACTGTGAACTCACTCGCGTGATCCACTGCGCTGCGTGGAAGTCGGCGCACAGTGGGCCAGAAGACCGCTGGCGGCGGACGAAATTCTAGACGCGTTTTGAGCTCCAGAGTCATTGAACGGGAGTCGAACCGAGCGTGTGACCCCACCAATCGATTCCTCGTTCGGAGAGCAGTCCATTGGTGGGGTCACACGCTCGGTTCGAGTCCTGTTTAGTGACTCTAGAGCTCGAGTTTTGGCCACCTCCGGCCCACTGTGCGGCGGCCTTTTTCCTGACGTTGACGAGCTGGAGCGCGGCATCAAAGTCGCATCGACGGCGCGGGTGGAAGTTTCCCCCGCCTGCCGGTGTAGTGGCTGCTTCATGTTGTTGTTGCTTTTTCGTGTTGGAGGTGTGGTTGACTTGCCTGTCGTCGCCGTTTCTAATGTTGTTGTTACTTTTTTTCGTGTTGCAGGTGGCGCCACCTCTGGCCCGCCCCAGGGCCGCGCGGGCAGCCCGGATCCCCTGGGGGCCCCGGGTCCCCTGGGCTCGCCCCTGGGCCCCATGCCCGTCCGCAGCGCCGCCGGGCCCCTCGTGGGGCCTCCGCTGGGGGCGCCACCCCTCTTGGGGCCACCCCGCTTGGGGCGCCCGTCGCCCGCCAGTCGCCAGCCCGCCGACCACCATGGTACGTTAAACGAACAAAAATTAATCAGTAAAGTTCAAAATTTTAGAAATTATTGGACCCTAGAGGGCAGAAATATTGTTCCGACTCGGCTGCACGGTGGGCCAGAAGACCGGTGGAGGCGGTCAAAATTCCGGACGCGTTTTGAGCCCCAGAGTCGCTAAATGGGACTCGACCCGAACGTGTGACCCCACCAATGGATTCCTCATTCAGAGAGCAATCCATTGGTGGGGTCACACGTTCGGTTCGAGTCCCATCTAGCGACTCTGGAGCTCGAAACGCGTCCGGAATTTTGACCGCCTCCACCGCGGTCTACTGGCCCACTGTGCGCAGCCCCTCTGTGGCCACTCGGCCAGTCGAAAGTCGGGGCTTCAAAAAGCAATCCGACGACTGATTGAGAGGTAAGGCCCTGCCTGCCGCCCTGCCGCCTTGTCCGTTGGCTATTCAACTTCAACGGGGTCATTGAGTGCACCAGGCCCCGCCAGGCCCCTCCAGGCCGAGGGCCGCGAGGGCTGGCGTCGCCGCGAGCCGAGACCACACATGGACACCTCGGGCGCTACCTCGCTGGGGGGGGGGGGGGGGTCGCGACCTAGGGGCCCTGTGGCATGTTGGGTGGTGTGCCGTGTAGGGCTCGGACCGGCTCGGGCCTACCACCCGTGACCAATGGGAGGTGTGAAAACAATCCCGCCCCGCTGGGTCCATGCCGTGGCGTGCCGTGCCGTGCCGCGGACGCGTGCGCGACGGCCCGCCCCACCGCGTGACGCGTGCTGACTCACTGTAAAAAAAGGCGGTGGGGGACATCTTACTCATTCAAGTTCAGCATACCGGAAAAAAAGAGAAGAAACTTTCATCCTAGCCGCGGGGTGCCCCGGTCCCGGCACCGCGCTCAGTTGGTGTAATGGTTTGGACGGAGGGAAGGGACTGCCATTTTCTCCTGTCTGTCTGTCTGTCTGTCTGTCTGTCTGTCTGTCTGTCTGTCTGTGTCTGTCTGTCTACTGTCCGTCAGTCGCAGAATGTCTGCCTCCCGCATGCCAAAGGCCTGGGCTCCATCTGGTGTTCTTTAAGATTTTCCGCGAGATTTTCCGATCCCTACAAAAAGTTTAGACTGCGGTGTGGGTGTGGGTGTGGAATTCCCTCGGCTTTGCTTGACCGTGACGTCCACCGTGTTGCAGGCAGTGCAGGCGGTGCCCCCGTTCCGCCGAGCGGCTCCCGGCAGCCCCCCGACGGTGACGAGTTCCCGCCCCGCTACCACGACACCCTGCTGCTCGCCACGCACGCCCCGCACCCAGGTCAGTATCCGCAAGCGTTTTGAGCTCCAGAGTCGCTAAATGGGACTTAACCGGACGCGTGACCCCCACCAATGAATGCCTCGTTCGGAGAGCAATCCATTGGTGGGGTCACACGTTCGGTTCGAGTCCCATTTAGCGACTCTGGAGCTCAAAACGCGTCTAAGAATTTGGACCGCCCGGCAAATCCACTGTGTGCTGACGGCCTTGGTGTTCTGCTGCAGCGCTGGAAGGCAAGGGCGCGCTGTCGTCGGCGCCGCCGCTGCCGCTGACGGGCCCGCCCTTGGGGCCGCCCTTGGGTCCGCAGGGCTGGCGGAAGGACGAGCGGTCCGAGCGCAGCGTCCGGGACAAGATCGCCATGTTCACGACGGCGGCCTCGACCGCCACGTCGCCGCCCATGCCGACCGGGGCCACCATCACGCGCCGCCTGTCCAACAAGTTCAAGAGCACGGAGGACGTCTTCAACATCCTCGGCGGCGACGTGGTGGACGGCGCGGTCGACGCCAAGGTCCGCTCGCGGTCCGTCGTGTCCGTGGACCGCGTCGGGAAGGCCTCGGCCGACGCGCCGCTGTCGTCGGCGTCCTCGTCCTCGTCGGCGTACTCGTCGTTCTGCTCGCCGGAGTCGTCGCTGTCGCCGACGCTCAACGCGGCGCCGTTCGAGTCCACGACGCTGCCCAGGAAGGCGACGAGCGCGCTAACGCGCGCCACCAGCTTCAGCGGGCAGCCCCGCGCGGCCCCCGCCCCCGCCGTGGCCACCAACGGCAACACCCCGAACGGCAGCACCACCAACGGCAGCAGCGCCAGCGCGGAGGAGGCCCGAAGGGCGTCGCTGGTGGCGCTGGTGGAGCAGCGACGCCGCAGCATCTCCAAGCTGCGCGGCCTCGTGATCCCCGACAAGGTCCCCGAGGCCTCGGCCGCCACGTCCATCCTCGACCTGCCCGAGATCCGCAGCAAGGACGCCATCCTCATCGCGTCCTCCGCCAGCATCGAGCCCAGGTTCCACGACACCCGGCAGCAGCACCACCAGCAGCACCACCAGCACTCGAGCACCGCGTCGACGCCCCCCGCCGCCGTGCTGAGCAGCCCGCCCTGGAAGAGCCAGGGGGTGTCCAACCTGCCCAAGTACTCGCCCGCCTTCAAGCGGAAGAGCCTGACGGTGCGGGCCGCCTCGGCGACGGCCTCCTCGGTGCTGCCGTCCAAGCCCAGCCACGACCTGCTGATCGGCACGGCCAGGCCCGACAGGGACAGGGAGGCGTCCAAGACGTCCTCGGCCTTCCTGTCGGACAGCGGCAGGTCCGCGGAGGAGGAGAGCGACAACGACTCTGCAGTCAGTTCGAGCAGGTGGGTTGGGTCGCTGGTTCGAATCCTCACCCTCCTTTCTTTTCTCTTCGCCTGCTAAGACCTACGCCGTCTGCTGCAGGTCCAGCATCTGCCACGGCTTCTCGCCGCCAGCCTCCCCGCTCTTGCCCTCCAGTGCGGTGGGCCCGCGGCCGTCCAGCACGGGGCCCTTCTTGAGGAGGACGCTGTCCTCGGACACCACGGTGTCGGCTGCCTCCACCACTCCGTCGCAGGTAAGAGCTGCGAGTCAACTTCAAACTCCGATGAACCATACACATAGCAACAAGTCATTAACATTTGGTTTTTCAAACTGGCAGGCTAGCAGCAGTAGCAGCAGCAGTAGCAGCAACAGCAGTGGCAGAAGCAGGAGCAGCAGCAATGGCTTTTCTCTTGACAACAACAAGAGAGTCCTGAAGGCGCAAAGTGTAGACGCAATCAACCGTAAAAATGTGCTCTTCTCAGCTCGTTGTCGCAGTGGTCGAAACCTCCGAATCGGCTCACCCCTCATGCAGCTTGACACTGAGAATGGAGATGACAATGACGACGCCTCAAATCAACAGGCTTGCCAGGCTCCCATTATGAGAAGGGATCCACGAGAAGAAATTAAAGAACTTGAAAGAATGGTGCGTTACTGAATCTGAAATTCTAATTCAATGTTGTCTGTATTGATTGTAACTGCTATACTTTTTGTTCCTCTAGGTGAGCATGGCTGACACTGATGTGGAATCTAATGACGCACTGAGCTGTGATGACAGTGTCAACAGTTCAGACGACACCCTTGAGCCCAGTCGCTCTGGCAGGATTCATTACCGACCAGCTACATTGCGAGACCTCCCTGCTGCTGATGTGAAGGTGGCTTTCCTGAACGATACACAGAATATTGGTATCGAGTTAGACCTTCATCCTGTCAGCCCTGTGCCAGTCAAGCAAGGTGCACGCATGGACATTTCTTCTCTGTCCTGCTCCCGTCAAGACAACGATGTGTCTCTGCTCTCCACAGTAAGAATTAGGAACATGTTTTCTTTTAACGTAGAGAATTCATGTGTTGTTATTAATTGCACGTCAATTCATGTTTTTCAGGTGTGTGATGACAACAGAAAACAAAGTCAACCAATTGCACTGCCAAAGCCACTGTCTAGGATGGGCAGCGTAGATGGTCTTTTGAACGGCAACGACACAGTAGACAATAGGTCACGGGTCTCATCTTCAGAAAGTGTACCTAGACTTCGTAACTTGAAGAAGCGAAATGCTTCAGACCCCTTATTCTTGGAGAGAAATGGGACGTCTTCCCATAGCCCCACACCTTTGCATGCTGTCAGCGTTAATGATATCCGGAAAGCGTTTGAAAAGGCAGAATTAGCATTGTCTCCTACTTCTCCAAGCCCACCAAATGGAAAAGTGGGCTTCAGTGCAGGCTTGAATGGTGTCAGTGAGCGTCTTATTTGCTCCATCAACTCGGGAAGCTCAACTGTAGGAAGTGGAACACTGATTTCCTCTCACGCACGAGGATCTTCAATTGACTCCACAACTAGTGAGGATGGTTTCCCGGGCCACCTGTCCAAAGAGCAGTTTGGTTCCATCACTTCACTTGCCTCAACAACAAGTCTGATATCCCAGCAGGTAATTTCAGCTTGCCAGTCTTGGACTTGAAGTATAAATTAGAGTAAACTGTTTCCATACAATTTTACAATTTTAAATTTTGTTTGAAGGAGCTTCAACAGTTGATAGATGATGCAAACCAGACTCTTGAAGAGGCAAATAGCAATGGAACAAGTCACCCTGGCTCCTCTCATGAAGTTCTTGTAGTGATACTTCATCGAGAAACAGCTGGGGCTAGTGTGGGTATCACCCTGGCTGGTGGTGCAGACTACGAAACCAAGGAAATAACTGTAAGTTTAATTAATGGTTTCCTGGTCCATCAGAGTTTGACAAGCACCTTAATTTTAATTTTGCTTTATTCAGGTTCACAAGGTTCTCTCAGGAAGTCCAGCGGAAAGAGATGGCCGCTTGCAAAAGGGAGACAGAATTCTGTCAATCAATGGAAGAAATATGAAAGGAGTGACTCATAGAGAATCTCTAGCTATTCTCAAGGTATTCTGGCTTTTTCAATCTCTTACAAATAAAGAAACAAAAAATTTTAATAGTTATGCCTTGCTTTTAAGATTGTGCACATTATTGAAATTATTTCTCTGAATTTGTAGTAAATTACAAAAACTTATTGTTACAGGCTCCTCGACCTGAAGTTGTACTTGTTGTATCTCGGTCTCGAGGAGACACTGGACGCACTTATGAGGAATCAGCAAATAATAGCTCTCGAATTAGTTCCAGACCACCTCGCATATTAGAACAACCAATTATTGGTAAGTTGCAAGCCAGCATTCAAAGGCTCAGAGCCAGTCTTTATCATTTGTTTGCCCTCCTGCCATTAATTTGTTTTTCCCCATCATTAGATCACAATAATATTGCCATTCCAAGGGGACCACCAGTAAATATTTTACTGCAGAAAGATGGTGCAGGCCTTGGTTTCAGTCTTGAGGGAGGAAAAGACTCTCCTCTTGGGGACAGACCTCTAACAATCAAAAAGATATTTACAGGTACATAATTTAATATCCACAATATTTTTTACATTAGCCTATCGATTCTTTTTAAATTTTGAGAACTAAAAGAAAATTTCTTTACAGGTGGTTGTGCAGAAAAAAGTGGAAATCTGCAAGCTGGGGATGAACTCTTGAGTGTCAATAATACTGATGTGACCAAGATGTCTCGCATTGAAGCATGGGGTTTGATGAAAAGACTTCCGAATGGGGGGGTCACTCTGACTATAAGACACGCTTGCGTGAATGTAGGTACTTCAGAGGACTAAATGGACACTGTGGCAGAACCATATACTAGATCTATGTACTTTTCTGTTGAATTCATGCTTTGAACTAACCATATGCTGATGCCATCATTCACAGTGAGAGCTCATCAGCCTACTGCAATTATGTTGTTTTCCAGGATAAGAAATTCAACATTTGCCCTCTTGAACTGCACAATTGTTTTTAACAATATCCTATTTATTATTTGTAACTAGTTAAAATTAAATAATTTTATCACATAAGCCATAATTGGTCTATGTAAATTTTTTTCCCATTTAAATTTTTATTATTTCACTGTTAGTTGTTGTTGTTTCTTTTTAAAAATGTAGAATATTGATGTGAAGCCTTTTGAAATTTGGTTTGGGGGTGGACCCAAGAGTATGTGTTTTGGCGCCAACTGTAGCGACCATATTAAACATGTGTATTTGATGTAAATTGTTCTCTTGTCAGAGATTGCCCTGTGATAATGAAAATGACTGAAATGTGCAAGTTGAGTTTGGACCAGGTGTTATATGTTCATCTCAGTTACTGAACCATATGACAACCTCATTATAATTTATCTTTTCTAATAATTGTTATGATGTGATGGTTTGACTCTAGAGCATTCTGCTTACAGTAGGTAATTTTCCTATACTCCCTATGAAAGGTTTCTTTCTTATTTCCGTTTATTTTTTCCTCAAAACATTTTAAGACTGCCAAGCAAATTAGGCCAGAAGTAAACTTAGTTTTGTAAAGAAAAATAAAGAGGGTGACAACCTTGTTGCCTCAACTTGTCTGATTGTACTTGCTCCGTTTCAGACTCCGTAACATAGCTTTAACCATAATTTATGTCTTGTGTGGGGGGCTGCACCAGTGTACTGTATAGAGAGAGCCATGAAAGTTTGCTTGTCTTCAAACTTAAGGGTATCAAATTTCAGTGTAATCTGGTAAAGTTGTTAAGTAAGTCCTTTGGCAGATCAGATTAGGTGTGAGCCAGCCTTGTAAATACGGCCAAATATTGTGGATAGTAATTAATACACTGTAACATGTGTCTCGCAGAGGGTAGCCAGGTTGGCCAAATAAAAATGACCTTGCCCTGCCTCTATTTCTGTTTTATGAACTTGACTTTTTTGTCACAATAAAATGATATGCAATCATGAACCTATTTATTTGCCAGAAAAGAAGCATATAACCCCAGATCAGGATTAAGATAAATTGGCACCAGGCACTTGCAGCCACCCACTGACACAGCGCAATTATTTGCGCAGGCGCCGGACAGGCAGGCAATCCACAGTCTATTCGCCGCTCCAGAGCTCTACCAACGTCTCGGGAAAAGTCATTTTCAGTGGCCTTTAGAAATACGAAATGACACACAGGTGTTTTTAAATCTGTTTATTTGAATTTGAAACAAAACATTTCTTAAAAACTAAATATAATAAATTTTAAACTTCTTCTCAATGACATTTTTGACAAGAGTTATTCTGCTAAAACACAGATACAGGTTTTGTCATAGTCATGTACCATGACTGTAAATAAATTAAAAGTTGATACAAGTTTAAGTTTTAAATAGATGAAAATTGTTTTCTGCCTTAGTTAAATTAGTCGATTGTGCAAAGAAAAAGAAAAATACTTTGCAAAAATAAAAATTTTTGAAACAGAGGCAGTGATTTTGGGTGAATACAAAATTTTGCTATTGCTCATAAGTTAAGTAACAATATTGAAATGGTGTGTGCAAAGGTACTTGTGTTTTGGAAATATCACAAATCATATGAATGTGCATTAATATCACATAGAAATTCACAGGAAGAAAGGCAACACTCACATAAGTGTGCAGGCAACAAATTGCATATGAAATAAGACACAGGAGAAAGATTAAGGTCATATGAACAATTTAAAAATGCCATTCAATAAGAATAATGAAGAGCTTGACACTTATCACACACAAGCACTTTTCACTTTAAATAGTATGCAACAGTCAAACAAGCCTTTCTTCCAAGGAATGTTGACCAAGTTTACAAAATTTCAAACCAAGCACCTTCTGAATTCTGAGAAACCGAATGAAAGTCACAAATAAGGCAGCTTTACTAAGATAAGACACATTTATCCCTTGATCCACCCGCTGTCTGAGCCCTCTGTTGACTCTGATGCATCTGTTCAGATTCAGCCAGAGCACGGGCTAATGCCAAATCAGCAGCTTCTTGTGCAGTCAGATGCGAATTATCACCAACAGAGCTGCTTGATGGACTGGTTTCTTGCATGGATGCTGCTAGGGCTCGAGCCAATGCTTCATCTTCGCTCTAAATTTTAAAAGTAAAAGAAACATTTTTTAAAAATCAAATAAAATGCAAATCCTTTATTTTTAAATTATTTTAAACAGATTATTGAACTTACCATGTTGCCTTGAACATCAGCCAGCTTGTTGCCTTGCCGTTGACTTGGCGGAGGATGGGCTTTGGGTTTATTTTTAAATGGCCCACCAGAGGATTCTAGTCTGGCTGCAGCGGCATCCCTAACAAGCAAGAGGAAAAGTATGAACATCAAGTCTTAAACCATACACCTCATAGAAAAACAGTCAGACGACTTACGCTGCCTTCTTCCTCATTCCAGCGCTTTTCCCCTCACAACGGTGATCGGTGGGGTGTCTGTGTTTCAAACAAAAGTTGAGCGTACATTCAGAACAGTTGACTGGGATCATTTCCCTTGCCTTGCAGCCCTTCGCAGAGCACCGATTGGAGAAGACCTGGAGAAGAAAGAGTTTCTTGAATTAATAGAAAGAAACATTGAAGGGTGGTGCGAATAAAACAAAGCTGAAAATAAAAGTTACCTTTCTTCTCGTTTTGGCTGTGTCAGAGTTGCAGTTGTTGTCAATATGTGCACCAACAGCAATATCGGGTTGCTCCCCCCTCTTAGCAAAAACAGGACTGTTGCACAATGGACAGACAGGAACCTGGACATCTTTTTTGTATGCTGATGGGCATGAATGTTTAGAATAGGCCATGTGACTATGACTGTAAAAATAGAAACAACTCAAATTAAAACCATGTGATTGCTATGGGGTACCATTCATGAATTGAATTAAATTGAATTGAATTAAAATCAACTTTTGAAAATGACAAGAACTTACCAAAATATTTTCTCACACGCATCACACTTCACAGGTAGGAAGTCTGAATCAGAGAATACAAAAGAAATTACAACTCACAAAAAATCAAGCAATGATACTTTCAAAACGATTGAAATCCAGAGGCAAAATTTATAAGTACACTATTTTAAAATCAATCAAATTTTTTTTAATCACTATCCTTCACAACTGATAAGCCCAGAAGAACTACAGTAAAGATGAATCTGGGTAAACACATTTTAACACTAGAAGCGCCGGGTTTTCGGATTACCGTAAAGCGCCGAGCGGGCCAATTTGACCCAAGGGCATTTTCGTCGTACAAGTCAACTCTTGAACCGTCATTTTGACTCAAAGGGAACCTAAAACGGATTTGAAGACCCTTAGCAAGTCACAGGATAAAATTTGGTGCACAGGGGTCACAGGGGACAAGGTAGGCAACCCGCAAACCATGATTTGCTGTTAGTGTTTTCAACAGTGCCTCGTTGCCGAAACGTTTTTGATGATAATAGATGGCAGAATTCCAATCGCCTTGTGATCGAGATAGTGATTTTTAATAAAATTACTGAACCGTCGACCATTAAGACCTGGCCAAACCCCCAAAGCATAGCTGCGCATGCCCGGAAACCAGGATTCATAGCAACGGAGAAGCTCATTGTAAGGAGGATTGAGTGCTCGATTGAGTGTGTGCTTTAAAGGCTGGAATGTAAGAGACATGTGTAAACACTCTCGGGTACTCAATAAACTCGCCATAACCAGCAAGGCGCGTAGTGGTTTCTAATTTGCGTCCGTTCGTCAACTAGCATTCAGTGATCTGTCCCAACCAGTTTTGCTCCTGCTGTATCCCTGAGATGGGTTTCCGTGTCGCCCATCGTCCTGACCGGTTTGTTCAGACATCTAGGGAATGAATAGTTGCCGAACTTGTTAAAATTTATGGAGGCAAGTGAATTACCTTGAAACACTAGACTCGAGAGCAACAAAGTGGACATCGGCATTTTATTCACCTCTTTACGCATGAGTAAGTGCTGTAGTCCTTTGTCCCAAGGATTCGGGCTGAGCGTGCTATGAGTGCCACTGAAGGTAGACTAGTGGCTCAGTGTTCGAGAGACACCTTAGGGCGTTTAGAAGTCAATCGGGTCACCCAAAATGCCCAAGACATTGGCAGTTTACGTCAAAGGAAGCTGCACGATGTCTTCAGCCAGGAAATGTATTGCGGGCTGCCTACTTCGTTATAAACGCGGACCTAACGCATTCCTCATATGACGTAAGTCATGTTTAGTGGTGAAGAGTCAGTTTATAGCTCGTTACGTTGTGTAGAAACGCGAAAATGTGGTCAAAATGACGTGTGGGTCAATTTGGCCCGCTTGGCGCTTTACGGTAAAAGTCCTTTTATCTCGGTCAAATATGGTCCGAGAACGTCCAGATTTCGAATTTAGACGCATTTCATCATTCTAGGAAAAGTCAGAAATTAGGGGGCTGCCACTTTCATTTTCAAAAGTGGAAATTTCAGTTCAAAACTCAAAATGGGTCAAATTGGCCCGTTCGGCGCTTCTAGTGTTAATAATAACTAAATCTATTAACGTGTGTCAGCAAGTGGTGTGATGATTTCAGAATTGCGCCACAGTGCCAAGTAAAAACAGAACCAAAACCTACCCAGCTGGCCACATGTTGCTTCAGAGCAGTGCTCTCCCAGACCAGGAAACTCCATGTTGTAGTTGACACCTCAGACTTGGACGCAGAGACAGTGTAGGAGTGCAGCGAACGAGGCCCCGACAGCGAGTGGCAAGGGACCCGCCGGCGGTGGGACAGCAGAGTCGGTCTGAGGGTGCAGGTCCAGAACATTCAGACAATGACGCACGATGATGTGACAGAATGTTTGGTAATGATGATGATGACGCAAGGTTATGGTCCAATGACGTTTGAGCGCTGAACGCTTGGGATAGTACGACCTTAACTCAGGGCAACTCACGGAATCTAGCGGGACACGTTCAAGCCATGCGAAGCGAGGATATCCAACAGTAAAGATGTTGAGAAACGCGAGAAGAGGTGAAATCTAGGCTAGGGTCTTCTGGTCTGTGCCTGTGCCTAGTCTCAACAGTTGATGTTGTTGTTGTTGTTTTCTTGAAACAAACGAGCAGCGCATAGCAAACAGAACGCCAAAAAGGCACTTTGATTACACCTTATCTGAATGGGGGTACAAAGAAAAATCACAATTTGAGCCAGAAAACTGAACAAAATACGTGGAGACTTCATCGATGTGAAGGTGTATCAGTTCATTGGATTTGTTTGTGAGTGTGGCAGTACTGGGAACCTCACATCCGCAAAGGTGGTACCCCTTCTATCAACATCAACAAAACAAACCTGCTGTCATTCTGCGAGAAAAAAACAACAAGTCAGCACTAGGTTATTTCGCCCATTTCGAATTAAACGGTGGTATATCCGTTTGTCTCCGCACCCAGAATGGCTGCAAATTTTGATTGGTTCCGTCAGACCGTGGACAGACTAGCTGTCAGTGATTCCCGGCGGGAGTTGCTGTCAGAACTTAAGGTTGCTCTTTGTGGCCTGAGTGCCAGGGATTTGTCTTCTGTTGCTAATCTTCTTCCTCTAGCGCCTATTTTTGACTCCGTCAACACCACTGAAAAGTAAGTCCTTTTTATTTTCATCCTATCATTTTAGCCAGTTCTACAAACCTCGAGCCTCATTCAAAGAAAAGGATGACTTTCTCAAGTGGCTAGGTTAGAGAGAGAGCTCTATGTTTCTGCTTCAAAAGTTTGTCACTCAAGTCGAATTTTGGTTTCGTTTAAGGTAGATATCCCAGAGATGTTGATGATTAATTACTGATCTCGTTTGAAACCACCTCATGAAAATCACTAATCACGGAACACATTGTGCAATGGTGTTCTAGCTGTAATGAAATTGATTCATTTATTGTCTGTTTCTTCTGCTATAGGGACCAGTTGGAGTTGGCATGTGATGTGCTTGGAAAGCTTATGGGAGCTTTGGAACCGAGTACTGTCCTTGCTCAGTATGGACCGCAAATTCAGCGTACTCTGATGCACCCAGCCCCTCGAGCTAAGGAACTTGTTCTCAGAGAGGTTCGTACATATCGAATGCAGTTGGGCTGTTGTTTCCAATCATCCTCCAGGCCCTGAATGAAGATATGTTGACCTACATGATTATTTATATAGTCGTTTTAAAATTAAAATTTCAGTTGGATCGAGCTGTGACCAGCCATGTACAGATGGTAGAACGGTTGAGTGCAGAACAAGATTTACTTGTTTGCATAATTGATTGTTTGAGTCTTGAAGAAATGTCTGCTGCAAGATATGCTATCTCTTTGATGAAAAGTCTCGGCTCATGTCCAGTGGGTTTATCAGCTTTATATTCTCCGATAACTATGCAAGCTCTTCAGGTGGCTAGCAGCAAAGGAGATATAATACGATTCAGAGTCTATGAGGTGAGTCACTTTTGAAATTTTGCTGCCTCAAACATCAATAATCAACTTGATTGCAAAGTGGTATATTACATTTGTGTTTTTTTTGACAGGTTGTGGTGGCTGTTTCAGCACAAAGTGATGAAGGACTGAAAGCCAGTCAGAATAGCGGCTTCTTAAGAGCTTTGTTCTCTGAGCTCCGAGGAGATGATATTTTAGCTCAACTGAATGTGTTGGAAATGACCACAGCTCTTGCCCTGCAGCAGCACAGTCTTGTATTTCTAGATGAGCAAGGCATTCTTGACTTCCTCGCAGAAAAACTGACCAACTCTGAGAATGATCCACTGTCTTCTTTCTTAATTCCAGGTAAGGGGCTTGAGTTTGTGTCATTTTGGTGAAGCATTTCATGTGTCATAATTGCTGCATCCTACTTATTTTCTAGGCCTTATAAAGTTCTTTGGAAATGTTGCTCAATCAAGACCAGACGAAATGGTGAAAAGATTCCCCACCTTGGTTTCCATGATGTTTGAAACTTTAGAAGCAAGTGACATGGCAGTGTTGGGAACTGGAATGGAAACTTTAGGATTCATCGCCACCACACTGAAAGGAAAATACATGCTGCAATCCCAAGGTATGGTTAACAACAACACTGAATTTCCAATGGAAGTTTCATGACAAATGTAAATTTATGTTGACTTAAATTGCAGGATCTAAAATACCTGAAACTCTGCGTAGAATGGTTCAAAAGCTACCAACTTTGCCCACAGACGTAAAAGTTCGATTATTAAATAGTATATCCAACATTTTACAATTGCAGGTATGGAAATTATTATTTATTTATTTTTAATCTATTAGATGCAAGCTTTGAGCATTGCAATAATTGAACAACTTCTGCTCTCATTCAGGTGGCTGATCAAAATAACCAATCTTTATCAATGACTAAGCGTTGGTTTGAAGCTCTATCCCCAACACCTATGGACTTTGTCATGTCTCTTTGTCGTCAACCATTCCCAGAGATAAGGCTCGCTGGTTTTCAACTTTTACATGTCCTTGCCACTAACCCCTGGGGCCAGGAGTACATTGTGCGAGCACCTGGATTTGTTGAATACCTAATGGATCGTTCAACTGAAAGTCTGAAGCCATGCAAAGATGCTAAATTTGATGTGGTGCGTAGTTTAGTAACAAGCCCCTCTTCTTCCTCTGTTATGAACCCAGATGTCTTGGAGCAGCTTAAAGACTTTATGAATCAAGGAGAATTTTATACTCGTGGCGAGACGGAAGTAGCTATTGAAGGAGCATCATGATCCATTCCAATTATTTTCTTCACACTGTACACACTGCCAACAGAATTCTGAAGTCAAGGGAGGTGTCTATACATGGTGTTTACACTTCCCTATGCAGTTTTATAACTCTATAATCATCACTCTGTGTTCTTTCAATATTTTAAGTATTGGTTCAATTGATTGGCTTAGTCAACATATGTCTGTAATGTGTGAAATAACATTAAAGAATGTAGGGAAAATTTAAAGTGTCATGCTCATGCTGTGATTAATGTTCCCTGCGATTACTCACTGCATCCACTGAAAACAGCTCATAAAATTTTTACACCTTGATATCAATGGACAATAAATAGTTGAAAATGGACTAAAAACAAAGACAGAAGTTCATATTATTGATTTTATAAATTCCAACATCTATGATGATCACAATTTGTTGTACACTACCTCCCACTACAGCAGATAACATACAGGTACTTGCCTCCAAACACACTCACTAGAAGACTCATTCTTTACAAGTAAACAAATTCATAAATATTTTTTCACGAGAATGAAAGCTTTAGTGAAATGTGTGGAGGGTTATAAATTTTTACATTTCACAAATATACATTAAGTTTACAATACAGTCTACACATAGAAACACACAACTTATAAGAAATTTAACTTTACAGAGTTTATCAAGGTTGGTTGATGGATGGAGAGTTTGATTCACAAAATCAAATATGTGCCAAAGTTGCACTACAAACATCTTTACACAAATTTGAACAAAATGGAAGCATGGATAATACACCAGATTGAAATCAATAGACTTGTAAGTTTGTACATTCTGGGTGGGGCCAAAGTCAATGAGAAGAAATGTGCTGGACTGGAAGATAAATTTATGAACCATTTTCTGCTGTTCTCAGTATCACAAATAATATAGAAATAAATACTTTTCTATAAAAACTAACTAACCTAAGTTGTTTCTGCCATGCCACTTTTCATCAGAGATAGGAAGTTTTGAAAAGCCATAGGCAAATGTACATAATCTCTCATACACACAAGATTTTAAATTCATTTTCTTCATCTTCTTTCAAACAGGCAGGTTAAAGAGTTGCCGCAGATCACAGTACCTTTGAGGAAAGGTTTACCACATAATAGTAAAATTTACAGATTAAAGTATACACTCTCACACAAAATATTGAACCTGTACAGACACACATATTTACAATCTTCAACTTAAAAATTCATATCACAGTTTAGGTAAGCTTTACATCTACTGGCCACTAGAATTATTCCTTACAAGAAACAAAAAAAAATCAGATTTATCCTCTTTACATGAAATAAATGCTGTAACGCAGACAGAGCTTAGACTTTAAAGTTAGGGTGTGGCAATCCTATTACAAAATTGTCTTGACTTTTCTGATGTATCTCTTTCGTTGAAAAGAAATGGGCGGATGGCAAAATAGAGAATTAATTCAAGACCAGTTCTCACTGGGATCCATAAGGCTCAAAGGTTACTTTCGAAAATGGAAACATCAAATATTGAAACTGACTAGGAAAATCATGAATTCTTCTGATTAATACACCTGTGAAAACCTTTTTCGAAAATCTTGTACAGTGGAGGCCGGACAGGGTGCAGTTTAGTTGCCACCGTCTCAGGGACGGACACTCGGCCGCACATGAGGTGACGACCGTCTCAGCAAGGGTGGGGGGTCAAGGCGCTCTGTAAACGTGACTGGAGTACTTCCTCCTGGAATTGTGCAGGCCGAGAGGAGAGACGGGAAGAGGGAGCAGCAACAGCTGCCGTTCAAGGTATTTCGATCACAGACAAACTCCAGCTAGGCCGCCGTACCGCGGCGTGGTTGCACAGTGGGCCAGAAAACCGGCGCCGGCGGCCAAACCTCAAGACGCGTGTTGAGCTCCAGAGTCGCAAAACAGGTCTCAAAACGAGCGTGTGACCCCACCAATGGATTCCTCGTTCGGAGAGCAATCCATTGGTGGGGTCACACGTTCGCATGGGGTCCCATCTTGCGACACTGGAGCTCAAAATCCATCCGGGATTCCGACCGCCTCCACCGGCCCTCTGACACGCTGTGAGTCGGCGGCGCGCCTCGGGTGCTTCAGTCTTGGTTCAGCGCCGCGCCGCCAGCACGAGGGACACGGCCAGGGCCATGAGCAGTGTGGCGGGGGCGGCCGGCGACCGCGGCGCCGCGCCCGTGGTGCTCGCCGACGCCGCGCCGCCCGCGCTGTCGCTGGCGCCGACGTCCTGCGCCGTGGTGCGGTTGCGGAGGCTGCCCGCCGCGCTGGGGTCCATGGCCAGCGTGTCGCGCAGGGCCGCGTGCGCCGCCAGCGCGAAGTCCTCCCTGCCGGTCGTCATCAGGTCGAACACGCACCAGTCCAGGTACTGGTCCGTCAGGTCGCCGAGCACCTCGTCCGAGGACGGCGACGACGACGACGACGCCGGCGCGGTGGCGGGCCGCGTCTTGGACACGCACTTCTCCAGGGCGTCCGTCCAGGACAGCACGGCGCCGCGGTCCTTGTCCAGGTTCATGCGCTCCGAGTGCGGGCAGCCCTGCACGCACAGCTGCACGCCGTCGCCCTGGCCGTCGCCCTGCACCTGCGCGTCCAGCGTCGACACCAGCTCCTCGGGCATGCGCGTCGAGAAGGCCAGGTAGCGGCCCACCTGCGGGAAGGAGAAGAGCGTCGTTAGCGCGAACTGAGTTACCCTCACGCCCCGTGAGTCTGGCGCGGAGCCGCCTGAAAAGTAGGCAAAAGGCCGCACGTTGCCACTGTAAGTAGGCAAAAGGTGCTACTCTGCCTCTCCCTCAGGCTGGCTCTGGACCCGCCACTGCTACGAGCCCCAGGAGTGTCATGGCTGTGCCACTGTAAGTAGGCAAAAGGTGCTACTCTGCCTCTCCCTCAGGCTGGCTCTGGACCCGCCACTGCTACGAGCCCCAGGAGTGTCATGGCTGTGCCACTGTAAGTAGGCAAAAGGCTGCTTCCCCGCTGCTTTGGCCTCTCCCCCAGGGTGTCTCTTTGGAGCACCGCCTACTGGGTCGGAGCCCCAGGCCCCGTGTCATGGCTGTGCCACTGTAAGTAGGCAAAAGGTGCTACTCTGCCTCTCCCTCAGGCTGGCTCTGGACCCGCCACTGCTACGAGCCCCAGGAGTGTCATGGCTGTGCCACTGTAAGTAGGCAAAAGGTGCTACTCTGCCTCTCCCTCAGGCTGGCTCTGGACCCGCCACTGCTACGAGCCCCAGGAGTGTCATGGCTGTGCCACTGTAGTCGCACAAGTCTTGTCTCTGGTTCAGGCGACGCTCGACGGCCACCTTACAGCACCGTCATGGGGCACATCGCGGGTACTCTGCTTAGCGGCATCTGGACCGACTGCGTACACCAGAGTGGCCCGAAGCAACGGGCTCTTCCCCTGGTGCGGACGGTCACGGCCTCGCCGGGCCCCGACGTGTTGGTGCCGTCGATGAACGTGTCGGGCAGCGCCGCGTCCGCCGTCGCCTCGTACGTCTTCGTCTTCTGGTTCGTGCACGGCGTCGCGGACCCCTTCACCAGCACCGTCACCTGCGGGCACAGTCGCGGGTTCAAACACTGCTACCGGCACTCGTTTTCAGCGGACGATGCGTGACACCCCACAGTGGGCCAGACGCGAACCAGAACTCTAGACGCGGCTTGAGCTCCCCAGAGTCGTTACACACGACTCGAAAAGAACGAGTGACCCCACCAATGGATTCCTCGTTCGGAGAGCAATCCATTGATGGGGTCACACGTTCGTTTCGAGTCCCATTTAGCGACTCTGGAGCTCAAAACGCGTCTACAGTTTTGTCCGCCTCCACCGGTCTTCTGGCCCACTGTTCGCCCGCTCCGCGCGGAATGGACTCGCCAGCCGGCGGGGCTTTATTGAATGTGGACGTCACAGGATGGGCGTCCTCGCCGACGTCTGAAAAAGGGGGAGGGGGGGGGGGCGATCCCGGGCAGAATATAGACACGCTGTCTGGCCCCGTCTGCTGGCGGCAGTGGCGGCAGCGCCACGCGAGGCGAGCCGCGCCAGGCCGAAGACCGTCCTAGAGACGCCGGCGACGACATCGCGCTCCTGGGCCGCGGGCCGCGAATCAAAATGGGAAAAAGTCTATTTCAGTCCGACGGCGGCCACGACGACCCGTCGCTCTGTCTCTCTCGCACCCAAGCGGGACGCCCCACGAGTGCGAGAGAGACAGAGCGACGAGAAGGACTCTCGGAGTCGGCCTGCAGGGCTCGGCCCGCCAAGGCAGTGGCTGTTCCAACCGACGACGACGACCTGGTGCTACTACGCCGTGCTACGCCGTCTGGCGGACGTCCAGGGGCGGCGACGGGAAGGGGCGGGGGGAGTGGGTGCGTTCCTGGCAATATGCAACGGAGTCTGGGCCGCCTGACATCGCTACAAATTCGTTTCAAAAACATTGCTCTCCCCCCGCCCCCTCCCCCGCCGCCAAGGACAAACGCCGAGCCGCACACTCGGACCGGAAGGAGAGAGATCAGCGGACGCGGCGGGGAATTCAGTCAACATGGCGAGCCGGCGCACAGTGGGCCAGAAGACCGGTGGTGGCGGCCAAAACTCTAGACGCGTTTTGAGCTTCCGAGTCGCTAAACGGGACTCGAACCGAACGTGTGACCCCACCAATGGATTGCTCTCCGAACGAGGAATCCATTGGTGGGGTCACACGTTCGGTTCGAGTCCTGTTTAGCGACCCTGGAGCACAAAACGCGTTGTGCGCCTCCACCGATCTTCTGGCCCACTGTGCGCCGGCGGCCCGGCCACATGCAAATAGGCCTCGGCAAACAAATACAATAAACGCGCGCGGGAGTTTGAGGAGGACGGGTCTGCGGAAACGAGAGACGGGCGGCAGTCTGTCTCTGTCTCTCTCGCGCCCACGCGGAACGCCGGGCGGAACGCCCCGTGAGTGGGAGAGAGACAGCAATCAGCGCCTCTCCTTGATTGGCCGCGGCACGCGGTGCGGCACTTGGAACGTGCAGGGACACCCCCCCCCCCCCTTCGCGCACACCTGCATTCCGCACGCACCGCGGACGCACCGCGCCCCAGGCTCGACAAATTTAGCCGGGTGGCTGCCAGTGACTGCACGCTGCACTGCACGGCCGCCGCACAGTGGGCCAGAAGACCGGTGGAGGCGGTCAAAAACCCGGACGCGTTTTGAGCTCCAGAGTCGCTAAATGGGACTCGAACCGAGCGTGTGACCCCACCAATGGATTGCTCTCCGAGCGAGGAATCCATTGGTGGGGTCACACGTTCGGTTCGAGCCCTGCTAAGCGACTCTGCAGCTCAAAACGCGTCTGGAGTTGGCCGCGGGCGCCGGTCGTCTGGCTGCGGTGCGCACTAGGGCCAACTAGGACGTACCTTGGTGGTGGCGGTGGCGTTGGAGTCCTCCAGGACGGGCTCGTTCGTCACCTGCACGGCCAGGTAGCGGTTGTCGACGAGCGGCCAGGCGCCCTGCACGCGGCAGGTCTGCATGGCGCCCGTGAAGGTCCGCAAGTGCGGGTCGCCGAACAGGCCGCAGTGTCGGAACGCCTTGCCGCCGCGGTAGCTACACTCGGGGCCCGCGGCCGCGGCGCCGCCGGGCGTCGGCGTCGTGGCCGACCAGGACGGCGTCGGCGTCGGCGGCAGCAGGGGCCGCCCGTGCTTGCGCGGCGGGGTGCCCGTCGGCGAGCCGGTCTCCTGCTTCAGTCGTCTGGTGCAGTCGTACCTGAAGGACAAGCACGGGTATGGGTTACACTGGAGTCACAGAGAGGGGGGCACACAGAGACGCATGACGCGAACCGAACGTGGGACCCCACCAATGGATTCCTCGTTCGAGAAGCAATCCATTGGTGGGGTCACACGTTCGGTTCGAGTCCCATCTAGCGACTCTGGAGCTCAAAACGCGTCCGGGATTTGGACCGTTCCACAGTGCAGTGTACGCACCTCGTCTTCAAGTGTATCAGCATGGAGTTGGACGTGTGGTAGCGGATGTTGCCGCGGCAGGCCCGCCGGATGCTGTACATGCAGGTGCCGAAGTCGTAGAGCACGCCGCAGAAGGCGGCCGACCCCTCGGGGCCGGCCAGCCCGCGCCGCTCCAGGGACTCGTCGTAGGCCCTGGTGCACACGTCCAGGTCGCAGCCCGCGCCGTAGCCATGGCCCTGCCCGTGCCCCAGCGCTGCAACAACAGAGTCCACAGTCGAGAAACGAATCCATTGGTGGGGTCACACGTTCGGTTCGAGTCCTGTGTAGCGACTCTGAGGCCCAAAACGCGTCTAGAGTTTTGGCCGCCTCCACCGGTCACCCGGCCCACTGTACACAAGCCCTAAAAAAGTCGAAGATTAAAAACCGGGAATCGAACCCGCGACTGCCGGTCTAGGCCTTCGCGACTAGCAGTGCAGTGCACTTACGTAACCCCCCCCCCCCCTCGGTGGCGTGCAGCGAAGCAGTGCAGCGCTGCGCAGCGGAAGCGCCAAGGCCAGCCATCGCCAGCCATCCACGCTCATTCATTCATTCATTCACTCACTCGTCCATTCGATTCATTCATCCTTGTGGCATTCCACAGTGGGCCAGAAGACCGGTGGAGGCGGACAAAACTCCAAACGCGTTTTGATTTCCAGAGTCGCTAAATGGGACTCGGACCGAAAGTGTGACCCCACCAATGGATTGCTCTCCGAACGAGGAATCCATTGGTGGGGTCACACGTTCGGTTCGAGTCCCATTTAGCGACTCTGGAGCTCAAAACGCGTCTAGAGTTTTGGCCACCTGTCAAAATCAAGACCCTTTTCGCCATCGCGCGGCTTTCATTGACTTCGGCAAACCAGTCGCCGCTCCTTTGCAGTGTACTACCGTAGAATCCTGTCAAAGACATTTTTATTTCTAGCCCGTCATGGACTTTCCGTGTCGAAAACACACTCTATACCATCGGCAGCAATACCGTAAATGTCTTAGTCTACGACACAGAATTCTGTTTGTGCAGTGTGCCTGCAACTTCAACAGCAGCGCCTCTACCCGTTTTCCCGCCGCGTGACCAGACAGAGCGAGACGTGGCGTCGCGGCCTCAGCACCTGCTGATAAGCATGTCACTCCGCACGGCACGCGCGACGCGAGGCGGGGGCGGGCCTACACACTAAATGCTTATGGACTTTATCGGACTTTATGTCCATAACTATGGCCGTATTTGTGCATACTGAAGTTATGTACAAATTTGTACATAAATTAGGTACAGTGTTTTACATACCTAAGCACAAATATGGAAATATTGTTCCTAATTTATGTACAAATTTGTACGTAAGTTCTGTATGTACTAAAACGGCCATAGCTATGGACAATAAAGTACATAAGACATTTAGTGTGTAAGCGCCCTGCGCACCAAAACAAAGCGAGAAAACTCGAAAACGAACAAACCGTAACCCAGCTTCGCCAACTACAGCCGTGCCGGTAGGCAACCCGGCGGACAAGCCTGCGGGAGGGTTGCCTACCCAGCCCGGCGGCCTCCGCGACCTGGACACCCTGAGTTCGTAGTGTACGCACTGGAGGTGATAAGCAACCGGCGGAGGCTGACGCCGCGCGTCCCTCTCGTCGCTCTGTCTCTCTCGCACACGTGTGAAGGCCTATAGCCTCGTACAGGCGCGAGAGAGACAGAGCGACGGCACTCAGGGTGCCAAGGCCGCGGTCCAGGAGGTCCCCGTCGACGCCGTACGCTCGGGCTTCGCGTGGCACTTCGACAGTGTCTCAGACACCAACCTAGCCGAACTCTTTTTCAACGAACCTGCCGCCAAGTTGGAGAGAAGGAAGAGCAGAAGCGGCCAGCTCGGCCGGGGGCGGCCCGGGGGCGGCGCTCTCGGGGGCGGCGAGGCCGGGGGCGGCAAGGCCGGGGGCGGGTCGGGGGGCTCTGGGCTCCACGACCCCATCACGGAGACGTCATCTCCGGGCCATGTCCGCGACCATCTGCAACAGGAGAAACGACAATCAGAACAGGAAACGCAAGATTCGTGCATGCCTTTCTCTCTCTCTCTCAGACATCCTGCTCCAAGAGAATAATCCTTTGCCATGCCAGTGGTCTCGGGCCAGGACACCGCCTGGGCAGTTCGCGATGACAATGCCGCCGCGTCGCTGCTCCCTCTCTCTCTCTCTCTCTCTCACCGACGAGACGGCCCCGCGAGAGTGAGAGAGAGAGAGAGAGACAGAGAGACAACCTGCTGGGCCGGCCCGCTCTCCGACACAACCAATAAAAGACGGTATAAACATTTCAAAATTTCCCCCGTCGTTGCGCCCTACACTGCCAAGCAAGCGAACAGCCCCGGGTGGGGGGACTCTCCAGCGCCCTCTGACCTGACTCGACCTCCAAAACTTAACCTAACCTAACTTAACCTCCAACCTAACCTAACTTCCTAACCTGACCAAAAAAACCAGGACCACAAAAAAAAAATGCCCGATAGAGGTTGATCCAAAATTCGGCCACGAAAATCGCAAACGCGAGAGCGACGATAAGGCATCAATCAACGTTATTAAGGCCCCGGCGTTTTCGACGCGGGGATTTGATACTTTTTGCTCTCTTTTTTTTTCTGGCGTGATTTTTTTTCTTTTTGAAGTGTATACGCGGCACGGCGGCACAGCGATGCTTGCAGGAGCGGGCAGAACAACGAGGGAGGGACAAGATTTATAGCTGCGGGGCGGGGCGGGGCGGGGCGGGGCGTAACAGCCGGGCCGTTCGCTGCGAGTTACGGCGGTGCTGGCTGCGGTTTTTGATCAAATTCCCCCTTCCTCTGGCCAGCCTGGCCGGCATGGGCTGGCCGCCTTGGCCGGGCCGCGTACGCATCGGGAAATAGGAGGCTATCCGAGTACCGCATCAAACGAGACAAAAGAGGGAAGCGAGTACGCCAGTCGTCAGCAGACTGAGAGTCGTTCTCGTCGCTCTGTCTCTCTCGCGCCTACACGGGGGGCCCGTGAGTGCGAGGGAGACAGAGCGACGAAAACGACTCTCAGTCTGCAGGAATCGACAAACGTTGTGATGCGAGCGACGAGCGGAATGGAAATCCAGTTGAAATATTCAACAAAACAAATTCAATTCGTTTTGACTCTGTCTCTTCTTATTTTGTTTCCAAGTTCCCATCTCCAAGAAAACAGTGTAGTCGAAGCTATTAGCGGGATCGCCCCGTGACTGTGTGTTTCTTGCAGAGCACTTTGCCACGTCGCGTGTGGGGATCAAACCAGCACACAGTGGGCCAGAAGACCGGTGTTGGCGGCCGAAACACCGGACGCGTTTTGAGATCCAGGGTCGCTAAGCAAGACTCGAACCGAACAAGTGACCGCACCAATGGATTCCTCGTTCGGAGAGCAATCCATTGGTGGGGTCACACGTTCGGTTCGAGTCCCATTTAGCGACTCTGGAGTTCAAAACGCGTCGAGAGTTTTGGCCGCCTCCACCGGTCTTCTGGCCCACTGCGGGACGCTCCGCGAGTGCGAGAGAGACAGAGCGGCGATTCGGGCTAATCCAGCGGCACGAAGGCTCGGGCACGAAGCGACACAAAATCCCGGCTTCGGCGAGAAGTCTCGCGTCTCGCGCGCACAGTGTGCCACACGTGTGGGAACACACTGGGAATCGCTGCGGCGTCGAAAGAAGTACAAAACGGCCGGCGGCGGCACTCTTTAAAAAAATAAGTACGGGCGCAGTGGAAGTACTCTGGAAAACGAGTTCAAGGCGTAGGGTAGCGAATACTAGACGCACACTGAAAAACAAGTACTAAAAGTCCTAAATATTACGATTTCCAGTCGACTTTCTTGGCCAAAATTTCGGTCCGACGCGGTGCAAACTGAGAATTCAAAGCGATTGAACGCCATTTCTCTCGGAACATCGAGTGGCGAGGGGAATACTCGTTGGCGGGGCGTGATAGCGGATGCGGTGCACATTCCTGTTGATAACCCACCGCCTGGCTGCCACGCTGCCTGGCACTGCCCGGCCGCGCAGTCCTTAGAGGTGTCGCTGCTATCGCCAGGCTCGGCCGCGCCGCTACACTATCAGCGACAGCTAATTTCTCTGGAGGGCTTGGCAAACACCGAGACGAAAAGGTGCCGCCATTTCGTTAATCTCGGAGAGAGAGGGGGGGGGGGGGAGAGGGGAGAGAGAGAGAGAGAGAGAGAGAGAGAGAGAGAGAGAGAGAGAGAGAGAGAGAGAGAGAGAGAGAGAGAGACAGAGGGAGGAAGAGTGAGGTCGCTGAAAAAGACAACGCCTCAGTTTTTTGGCCATGCCTGCGACTACTCGAGGGGCCCAGCAGCAGCGACAGCACCGGGAAGAGAGAGAGAGAGAGGGAGGGTGAGAGAGAGGAAGAGGGAAAGAGTAGGGGGGGGGGGTCGAGAGGAAGGGGCAGAGGCAAGGGCGCGAAGCACGGAGCAGCCGTGATACGTAAGGTGTAAGGTGAGACGGAGAGGGAGAGGGGGCGAGGGAGAGAGAGGGGGCGATCCGGGACAGGGCACAGCGGGCACAGCCCAGTCAAACAGACGGACAGACAGACGGACAGACAGACGGACGGACCGACGCGAGCAACAGATGCGAGAGCAGCGTCAAGTCGGGGAAGGCATGGCTTGCAAGGCGGCGTGCACGATGGCGTGGCACTGGCACGGTTCAACCTGGGTCAGGTGGTTTTCCCATACAAGGCGGTGGTGCCGCGCAAACGCCTCGCCAATTGGACCAGCGCCGGCCGATGCGACAAGAAGTGCCCAAATCCGCCCAGTGAACCGGCAGCTCTTCCCAAATCACTCTGAATTCCGGTGTACAAATCCAGTGAATTTCAGTCAAATTTCGATGAATTTCAGTCGAATTTCGGTCGAAACTCGTAAAATTTCAGTCAAAACTCGATGCATTACAGTCAAAACTCGATGAATTACAGTCAAATTTCGATAAATTCCGATGAATTTCAGTGCATTTTACAATTTTGATGAATTTCGGTGCACAAATTTGGCTGGAGTTATTTCCCCTTGGCTCTTCCCCCGAGTGGCAGATCCATAATTGACTCAAGTCGTGGGCTGTACAGTCGCGCGAGGTTCGATAAATCGAATCCGACACACCCGAAATCGAAATCGCCACCTGCACCCTTTCCCTAGCTTCCCTCGCCGCGGCCGCGCCAGTCCCGTCGCTCTGTCTCTCTCGCACTCGCGGGGCGTCCCGTGTGGGTGCGAGAGAGACAGAGCGACGCCAGCCCAACAGAAATTAATTACAAACCGCAGGAAGCCCGACGGCGCTCCTCTCCGCTGTCGTTCTCTTCTTCTTTTATTCCTAGTTTGATGAGTCGGTCCGATTCGGTCCGCCCCACCGTAAGGCCCGGCCCGGCCTGGCCGGGCTTGGCCTGGCGAGCCCCACGTACCTGTACCTGCCTCCGCCCCTCCGCCCGCCGAGTCCCAATCTGACAGATCTCATATGCACGCCGCGCCCCGCCGAGCCCCGCCCGGCCAGTACACCAACAAAGGGATACCAACGGAAAAGGACCGGGCCCTCTAGGCCCCTTCGGCCCTGGCCCTTCACAAACCACGCAACGGGCGGCCACGTTCTCACGCAGAAACGCACAGAAACACCGCCTTGCACAGTGGGCCAGAAGACCGGTGGAGGCGGCCGAAACTCCAGACGCGTTTTGAGCTCCAGAGTCGCTAAATGGGACTCGAACCGAACGTGTGACCCCACCAATGGATTGCTCTTCGAACGAGGAATCCATTGGTGGGGTCACACGCTCGGTTCCAGTCCGTACGTACCGGCCCATGCCGCTCAGTGCGAGTGCCCGCGGCATGGAGACTTGGATGCAACTCCTCGACCCAAACGTGTCCGTGTCAGAGTCCTCCGCGCGCCGAGCCTCCGTCGGCCACTGCCACACTGCAAGTCGTGCTCGTGCGCGATGCACTCGACGAAGGCGTCCGATACTCCGATACCGCACGGGGGTGGCGGTTTCTCTCTCTCTCTCTCTCTCCGCCGGCGAGAGCGAGAGAGACGGAGCGAGGCAGAGGGCAAGAGGCTCGCAGTGATAAGAAAACGAAAAGACTGCGACTTTCCGAGTACGGCGCGCGGTGCCGCGCGGTCAGCAAGGCAACTTGTTCGGAACGCGTTTCGCAAGCGAGCGCGTCAGCGGGTGCCAATTTTTACGAGGCTCAGTTGCAGATTCATTTTCACACTTATTCTTTTCCGTTGTTCTTGTTTTTTTGGCGTGCCGACAGTGGCACCCCTGCGCGGCGACAACCCACAGTGGGTCAGAAGACCGGTGGAGGCGGTCAAAATCCCGGACGCGTTTTGAGCTCCAGAATCGCTAAATGGGACTCGAACCGAACGTGAGACCCCACCAATGGATTGCTCTCCGAACGAGGAGTCCATTGGTGGGGTCACACGTTCGGTTCGAGTCCTGTTCAGCGACTCTGGAGCTCAAAACACGTCTAGAGTTTTGGCCGCCTCCACCGGTCTTCTGGCCCACTGTGCGACCCTCGCCATGAATGCCAGAGCGCGCGGCGATTCCGCGGCGTCTCTGTCTGTCTCTCTCGCACTCCCGAGCCACCCCATGAGTGCGACAGAGACAGAGCGACGCGACTGCGGATTCGGCCAGCAGGGGCGCCGAGGGGCTCGGCAGAGGGGATGATTTTGATAGAGTGCTTTAGGGAGGGAGGCCCCGCGGGGGTGGCGGAAGGGAGGGGAGGGGTCGGAATCTGCAAAGTGAAGGCCCGAATGGCGGCAATCACTATAGAGTACAGTGCGCTGCAGGGGGACCAACCCTCCGCCACCCACTGTATGAATTGCTATACACAGTCCTGCCCCGTCCGCGCGCAGCGAAAAACCCGCATCGCTTTCGAAATTACCGTCAAATTTCCAGTCTTGTACACTGGGTTGTCGTCTGTCTGTGACAGCGACAGTGTGGTGTCTCACTCGGAGGAAATTTGAAGCCACGCAGTTGTCCGCGTGATAGAGGGATCGCGAAGGAAGTCCAGAACCGTTTCCAGTGCACTGCCAAGTCGGCGGGCGGAGCGAGGTGGGAATTCAAAATTCATTCATTTGTTTGTGTTGTTGGACCGGCCTGTTTTCGTCTGGCTTTTCCACAGTGTGACAGTGACGGGGTGCGGCTGCGGGGCCATGGCGGGGCGCAGGACGGGCTGTGTGATGTGTGGGGGACGTAGGGTCGTGGGGCGCGGGGCCCCGCTGGGTCGGCAGGGCCGGGGCCGTGTAGGGCAGGGTAGGGTCCCCCTCCCCTCCCCTCCCCCGCCACGGCGTTGCCAGACTGCCCGACAGCGCGCCGAGCTGCTACGCTCCAGCCAGCCGAACGGGCCGAAGAACGTCCATGCAGCCACACCATCGGCCTGCCGCCCGCCCGGCGGCCCGCCTGGAGCCCAGCACCCTGAGGAAAGCCTGCGGAAAGCCTGCGGAAAGCCTCATGAGATCCCGAGGAAAGCCCTACGGAAAGCGTGTGACCCCTCCAGTGGATTCCTCGTTCGGAGAGCAATCCATTGGTGGGGTCACACGTTCGGTTCGAGTCCCATTTAGCGACTCTGGAGCTCAAAACGCGTCTAGAGTTTTGGCCGCCTCCATCGGTCTTCTGGCCCACTGGCGGGGCCTGCTCTGCAGTGCAGTGGCGGGGTGGCGGCCGGGCCTACACTACAATTTCCCCATTTCCTTTCCAACCCGACGTGTCATTACAGAAGGCCTAATTCGATTACTTACCGCCGTTTACCAAACTGGCGGTCATTTCGGGGCGGCCGCGACACGCACGGGTGCCAACGTGACCTCCCTCAAGACAAAAAACGGGGACCCATTAGTACAGGGGTACCACTACTACTTACACTGTATCGGCCAACCCCTCTCGATGGCACTGCAAATGGCTCAATGCAGGGGCCCTCACGGTCTCTGTCTCTCTCGCACTCATGGGGCGTACCGTATACGTGCGAGAGAGACAGAGCGACGACTCTCGGAATCAGCCTGGCGAAATGTCACGTCTGCATGTCGTAGCGGGAGGCTCACCCACACACTCCCACTCACTCACACAGACACTGACCCTTCGGAACTAAAGCGGGAACCAACGTACGGGGCATATTTCCGGTGTAAATTGGTTCACGCCCCTCTCCCCTCCCTCCCCCCGCCACGCCCGTAGTGTGCCAGGATTCCTTCTGCATACCTGCACCGCACCGTACCGGTGCCATTGTGAACCCCCTTCCCCCTTCCCGCCTCACCTGCCTGGAATCGCTCATGACGCCCCCCCCTTCCCTTCCCCTGAGCAGTAATTACTCAAAGATTCCACTCCACTGGAAAGCGCGGCGCACGGGGTGATACTTGTTGCACCTCGTTGCGGCTACACTGACAAATTTCGTTTCGAAAAACGGGGAAAATCGTTCTCAGCTGCGCTTTGATGTGCTGTCCTTCTCGCACTCACGGGGCGACCCGTGTAAGTGCGAGAGAGACAGAGCGACAAAAGCGACTCTCGGAATCGGTCTGCAGAGCACGGCACGGCTCCGCCCACACGTGGGACAGTTTTTTCCTCGTTGCGAAAGAGGACCCGCTGTCCATCAATAGGGCCTCGTTGGGCTGCCGCCTGCTCGGTCTGCCCGGGGCTCATTAGCCTGGCTGACGAGGGCGACACCACCCCGACGCACAGTGGGCCAGAAGACCGGTGGAGGCGGCTGAAACTCTAGACGCGTTTTGAGCTCCAGAGTCGCTAAACGGGACTCGAACCAAACGTGTGACCCCACCAATGGATTCCTCGTTCGGAGAGCAATCCATAGGTGAGGGTCACACGTTCGGTTCGAGTCCTGTTTAGCGACTCTGGAGCTCAAAACGCGTCTAGAGTTTTGGCCGCCTCCACCGGTCTTCTGGTGGCACACTGAGTATCGACAGACCTCTGGACTGTGGCCAGAATCACGTTTGAGATTCTCGTTTGTCGCCTCAGCAAAGCTAAGCCCTCCAGGACCTTCACCAGGACTTCCAGGACCACGCTCCCTCCTCTGCCAGGACAAACCAGCCTCCACACCACGCCGCAGGATTTTACACAGTGTGCCCCGGAAACGCGCGCTCGAAGGTGTCGCACCATGACTTACGAGCATATGGGGCGGGGGCGTCGCTAAGCAGCCTGCTTTGCCTGCTTTGACTGCCGACCGGGGCCCCTCTGCCCTCCTTCCAGTGTTGCCACACAAGAAGGCCAAAATACCCACGACGAACCAGTGTCGAAAGGGTTGCCAACCTCCGCCTGCCCTCCAGGCAACGTCTTGAAACCAAAGCCAAGGTATTGCCAGGGCCAGAAGACCGGGGAAGGCGGCCAAAACTGTGGACGCATTTTGAGCTCCAGAGTCGCTAAACAGGACGTGTGACCCCCACCAATGGATTCCTCGTTCAGAGAGCAATCCATTGGTGGGGTCACACGTTCGGTTCGAGTCCTGCTCAGAGACTCTGGAGCTCAAAACGCTTCCACAGTTTTGGCCGCCACCACCGGTCTTCTGGCCCACTGTGCGTGGTTCGAAAATGGCACGGCAGCGTCCCGCGCTTCCTTGTCCAGCACACTGGACTCGCTGGACTCCGGCGCGGGCAGAGGCAAGGCGCGGGGCAACCCCTGTCCCTGTTCTCCAGGCAGGCCTCCTTCCAGGCCTTCCAGGCCGCGATGGCTGCGGCCGGGTCTGCCAGGCCGGCCGGGCCGCGGCGTTGCCAAGTCTGGCACAACAAGCATGGCTGCACTGAGCCGGGCAGCGCGGCGGCAGCGGCGGCCCGCCCGACAGCCAGCCAAGCCCGGCCGAGCCCCCATACGCCGCCAGCCGGCAGCCAGCCAGCCAGCCAGATCCGATCAGAAAACTCCGGACCACAGATCCAGCATCCCAGGGGCGTTATTCCAGCAGACTCCAGCGAGCCGGTCGTCAGACTCCAGCGAGCCGGTCGTCAGACTCCAGCGAGGCGGTCGTCAGACTCCAGCGAGGCGGTCGTCAGACTCCAGCGAGACGGTCGTCAGACTCCAGCGAGCCGGTCGTCAGACTCCAGCGCGGCGGCCGTCAGACTCGACTCCAGCGAGGCGGTAGTAAACTCCACCAAGGCTGGATACTCAGATTCCAGGAGTCAATGGTCCTGGAGTTTTCCAGCGCAACAAGGCAGAAGCCACACTGGAGGCTGAAGCGACTGAAGCCCGCTGCACCACAAAGACGGGGCCCCCGCCGCGTCGGTGCACTGTCGGCCTGCCAGTGGCGTGGCAGTGGCGTGGCAGTGGCGTGGCAGTGGCGTGGCAAGCTCAAGAAGGGGGCTTCTTTGTGGAGGCTGGGCGGGGCGGGGCGGCGGGGCCGTGGGCCGGCAGCGGCCGGGCGTTGGGAGGATCACACCTGCACCGGCTTTGCAGCCTATTGAATCCCGCGGTCCGTACCGGCTGCACCGGCCACAGACGTTGCCATGTCTCCCTCTCTCTCTTTCTCTCACACACTCACGGTCCACCCAAATCTCGCTCCACATGAAGGGGTCGTGCGTGAGACACGTCCAAACCGCAGTCGTCGTGGAGGAGGCCGGGAAAACACAGCTTAGCCACACCTGTGGTCGCCGAGGCCGCGGCCTCGCTCTGTCTCTCTCGCACTCATTGGCCGTCCCGCAGGCCCCGACGGGGTGCGAGAGAGACGGAGAGAGACGGAGCGGTACGGGGCGAAGGGCGGCCGACGGCGGCACTGTCAGAAAGGGGGCGTTGTTTTCTGTTTTCACAGTCGGCCGTTTTGGATCTATTTCCGTTCCGTTATTCTCGTCCTGCAGGACGTCCTGCCATGCCGCCTCGCCTCGTCGCTCCGTCTCTGTCGCACTCACAGGGCGTCCCGTGGGGGTGCGAGAGAGACGGACGATCCCTCGGGAAGTTCCAGCGTGTGCGGACACTCCGATCAAACGTCCAGAAATAAAGTCACTCTGTCCATCTCCCACGAGATACGGACCGGGCCTGTTGCTGGATAACCACACGTCGGGTGCACCGCGCCCCGCCCCGCCCAGTGCAGGTGCCGCGGTCAGCTGTTCGGCCGGCCCGCCCCGGCCCGCGGTTTCGGCAGGTTTAGCCCGGACTGGCCGAGAGAAAGACAGAGAAAGAGAGAGACACGAACATGGCGGTGAAACTCGCGGGCTGCCCTAGTCCGGCCCGGCCGGTGCAGCTCGTCTAATGCATCCGCCGCCTCGCGAGGAGTCACTCAGTCACTCCGGGAGGCTGCTGCACAGTGGGCCAGAAGACCGGTGGAGGCGGCCAAGACTCCTGACGCGTTTTGAGCTCCAGAGTCGCTAAGCAGGACTCGAACCGAACGTGTGACCCCCCAAAGGATTCCTCGTTCGGAGAGCCCACTGTGAGCCGGTCACTCCCTGGAGTCACTCTCTCCGAGCGCTGCGAGCCTCGCCCTCGCCTGGCCGAGTCACTCTGCCGAGCGATTCATAAGAACGCTTTGTCGCTGCCTCTCTCGCACAGAGAGACTCTCCTGAGTCGCTCGCCAGGACTGCCAGGACACAATGCAGCCTCGCCCAGTGCAGTCACAAGGATCCAAACCCGCTCCGTCTTCGTCGCGCTCACGACGCTCCGCGTGGGTGCGAGAGAGACAGCGGCCGGCTGGAGTCAGTCTGGAGACACCCTGCAGGATATTGCTAAACAGCTTTGCCGCGCCGACACCGCCCCCTTCCCCCCAATATCCGGCGGGGCGGAGGCGTACCGGCGTGGCGGGGCGGGGCGGGGCGGGGCGGGGCTGCGGAGGCCGCCCCTGTTTACCCAATCACACCCTTAGGACCCTAATGAATTGCAAGCAGCCGGATGGGGAAGCGCTGGGACGGCCCCCTAGAGCGACACAGCGGCAGAGCGGCGGCCCGCCCCCGAGGCCACGGAGGACACCTGGCCGTCAATGGAGGGCCGGTCCGCACAGTGCCGCGGGGTGCCCGTCGTGGAGTCGGAAACCACGGTCCAGTTCCTGGAAGGCGGCGACGCCGTCTGTCTCTCTCGCACCCATAGGGCCATAGGGCACGCCGCGCGAGTGCGAGAGAGACAGAGCGACGACAACGACTCTCGGTCCGCAGAGGCACGCAGCGGGCGGCTCGCTTTCCGGGAACAGGCCCCCTCGCGGCCGGCCGCGGGCGCTTGGCGGGCGCGCGTTCGACTCCGGCCGAATCCGCTTTTTTCCTCGGCGTCGTTGCGCCGCGGCGAACGCAGGCGAACGTCGGCGAGGTGTGCGCGCGGCGGCAAGGTCGCTGAGCCGGGCGTGGCGGCGTGGTGGCGCGGCCACTGGAAAACCGGTTCATCTCGGGATTTGCGTTTTGCGTGCACGGCCGCCGCAGGGCACCGCAGGGCCTAGCCCGGGAGCCCTTTTCCACCACTGCTTTCGTCGCTCCGCCTCGCCGCACAGTAGGCCAGAAGACCGGTGGAGGCGGACTCAAATCTAGACGCGTTTTGAGCTCCAGAGTCGCTAAACGGGATTCGAACGGAACGTGTGACCCCACCAATGGATTGCTCTCCGGACGAGGAATCCATTGGTGGGGTCACACGTTCGGTTCGAGTCCCATTTAGCGACTCTGGAGCTCAAAACGCGTCTATAGTTTTTGCCGCCTCCGCCGGTCTTCTGGCCCACTGTGAGACGTCTTTCTCGCACTCATGACAGGCAGACGCAGCCCCGCGAGTGCGAGCGAGACAGAGCGACGAGCTGGAATGGCACACGCCACGCAACGCTACGCTACGCTACGCTGTCGGGGTCGAAGACTGCCTTCTTTGGGCGCGGGGCGTCGCGCGGCGTCGCGCGGTGCGCTCCAGTGTAGGCCCATACATAGCCGCCAACCTGGCGCGTTCACAGCGGACTGATTCCGAGAGTCGTTTTCGTCGCTCTGTCTCTCTCGCACCTGTACGAGACTCCCCATGAGTGCGAGAGAGACAGAGCGACGACTCTCGGGATCAGTCTGCTGGGAAAGCGGCTGGGCCGCCCGGCACCAGGCGAATGGCCAGTGTAGGCAAATTGGTAACGGAAGATGGCAATTGGCGGAGGAAAATGGGCGAGGGGCTTGTTCAGAAAACCTGCTTCGGAGCGTCTCCGCGCGGCTCGGCCTCAAATTGGAGAAAATCGGTGCGCGACGCCGCGGCCACGACGCCGAGGTGCTAAACCCGCCGGTTGGCGCCGGCCTGCGACCGGGCGCACAGTGGGCCAGAAGACCGGTGGAGGCGGAGAACTCTAGACGCATTTTGAGCTCCAGAGTAGCTAAATGGGACTCGAACCGAACGTGTGACCCCACCAATGGATTGCTCTCCGACCGAGGAATCCATTGGTGGGGTCACACGTTTGGTACGAGTCCCATTTAGCGACTCTGGAGCTCAAAACGCGTCTACAGTTTTGTCCGCCTCCACCGGTCTTCTGGCCCACTGGGGCCGCAGCGGCACAGCGGTGCGAGAGAGAGAGAGCCTTCGGGTGAATCAGGAGGTGGCCCTGCACGCCCTGCCGGACCAGGGTTGCCACGCTTTTGGAATTTCGGATTTCCCTGACATTTCCAGGTTTTTCAGAGACAATTTTTGTCATTTTCCCTGACATTTTGGGCAATTTTTCAAGGGAGTTGTCGCGCTTGGAAAGGATATCCCATCCGGCGGATGAGCACTTTTTGACTTTTTGGCTAGAAAGTTGAGATTTTGACCTGTCTTCCACAAATTTCCCTGACATTTCCAGGTTTTCCCGGTTCTCCCTGACATGGTTTCATTTTCCCTGACAATTCCAGGTTTTCCCTGTTTTCCAGGTGCGTGGCAACCCTGCGGACGCGGCGCACCCCTCCGTGTCGCTGTCTCTCTCGCGCACCCATGGGGCGCCCCGCGAGTGCGAGAGAGACAAATAGCACGGGCCGCCGTCCAGAGGCCAGCCAGAGGCCAGCCAGAGGCCAGCCAGCGTCTCAAATAGCCTTTGACTTATCAGCGCCGGTTATCGCTCAAAGAAGGGACACTACACGCGTAGACGCGCCAGCCAGCAGGCGTGCAAGAGTTGCAGACGACATAGACACCTCGCCGTTACAGCGCGCTGTCAGTCTGTCTTCCTGTCCTGTCAGCGCAGGAGCTGAGCGCGAGCTGACAAGTGCAAAGTCCCCTAAAGGTTGCCGGCTGTCTATTTGTGTCGCCGGGGGACGGAGGGACCGAGGCACAGTGGGCCAGAAGACCGGTGGAGGCGGCCAAGACTCTAGGCGCGTTTTGAGCTCCAGAGTCGCTAAATAGGACTCGAACTGAACGTGTGACCCCACCAATGGATTCCTCGTTCGAAGAGCAATCCAGTGGTGGGGTCACACGTTCGGTTCGATTCCTGTTTAGCGACTCTGGAGCTCAAAACGCGTCAGGAATTTTGGCCGCCTGCACCGATCTTCTGGCCCACTGTGCGAGGGCAGGCCGAGGCAGCGGAGCCGCAGGTGACACTACTACCTCGAGACGAGCCGAACACCGAACCAAACGCGCCAAGTCCAGCAGGAAGCAGCAAACCGAACCCGCCGCCACCGCCTTCCGCCCGACGGCGACGCGCCAAAATTCAAATTGGCAAAACGTGGACTGGCGGACGCGCGCCGCTCCGAGGTGCTCGCCGAACACGTCGCCTGGCCGCCCCGAGCCTCCTCTCCTGGCGACAGCTGCTTTGCAGGGAGACAGTCGGACTGGAAGAAAAAACCCGGGCGGCACGGCACGGCGCGCCGAGGCCGCGCTGCGCTGCCCAACTTTGCAAACAACACCAAATACTCACATCTCCTCCCGCGGGCGTCGAGGGCTGCGCCGAATGGTGACAGGAGAGTAATCCACTATGTGTCCTGCGGCTCGCACTCTACATGCTCGCACAGCACTCTCTTTCTCTCTCACACACTGGGTCGGGGCGATTGGGTGGTTCGGTTCGGATCGCGCGGCGCTCGCGGCGACGACACGTCTTGCTCGCTCGAGGGGCCAGGCCGTACTGACGGACGGGACGGGTGCTGCCGGGGGGGGGGGGGGTGGAGGAGTGCGGGGGCGCGGCGGGGCACTGCCAAGGCGGCGTGGAGGGGGGCGCGCATCGACCCAGGACGCGCGCGCCCCCTGGCGGCCGCACGGCCAAGCTAGGCCAAGCTCGCCAACGACGGGCGGGACTCTAGGCGGGCAGCTTCGAAAGCTTTGAAAGAGGAAGCGGTGGGCGTAGCACAGTGGTGCAGAAACCGGTGCGCTCAAAGTCCCGGATGCGTTTTGGGCTTCAGAGTCGCTAAATGGGGCTCGAACCGAACGTGTGACCCCACCAATGGATTGCTCTTCGAACGAGGAATCCATTGGTGGGGTCACAGGTTCGGTTCTAGTCCCATTTAGCGACTCTGGAGCTCAAAACGCGTCCAGGGTTTTGGCCGCCTCCGCCGGTCTTCCGGCCACTGTGCTTGTGGCTTTCAAAATTGGGGCTCGCCCAGTTCCGACGGGGAACGGAGGAATGCTGACGAAGCGTCAAATGCCGCAGCGAGCCGCGTGGACAAAATCGGACACGGAAGAAAAGAAGTTCGCCGAAGTGACTCACTATGAGACCGCGCTCGCGAAGCACGGAGGCGGCTAGGACTCCACGGGCATGGCTCGGCAGCGTCAGCGAGTCTGGCGGACGTCGCGGACGCACAGTGGGCCAGAAGCCGGTGAAGGCGGCCAAAAGTTTAGACGCGTTTTGAGCTCCAGAGTCGCTAAATGGGACTCGAACCGAACGTGTGACCCCACCAATGGATTCTTCATTCGAAGAGCAATCCATTGGTGGGGTCACACATTCGATTCGAGTCCCATTTCGCGACTCTGGCGCTCAAAACGCGTCTTTAGACTTTTGGCCGCCTCCAGGCCCACTGTGCACTGGCGTGATACAGCGCGTTTTGGGCTTATAAATGCAGAGGGACTCGGAGCGGACGCGAGCGAGACGTACGGACAGATCCCTCGTTCGTTTCCATTTTCTTTCCATCTCTTTCTGCATTTAATCTTTAATTCTCTTCTCATTTCTTTCCATCATGAATAAGGCAGGGGGAGGTACTCGAGGTGTGATGGGGGCCGCCGTGGAACGATCGGAGAGGAGGTGTGTGTGTGTGTGTGTGTCGTGTGTGTGAGAGAATAGTGTTGGTGTGTGTGCGCGCTCCGGCCGAACGCCCCACCTTCTCCACCTTTTGCGGTTTCTCTCTCTCTCTCTCTCTCTCTCTCTCTCTCTCTCTCTCTCTCTCTCTCTCTCTCTCTCTCTCTCTCTCTGTCTCTCTCTTTCTCTCTCTCTCTCTCTCTCTCTCTCTCTCTCTTGCTCGGTACGCCGACCGGTTCTGGCCGCCAACGCTTCCACGCCGCACACACTTGCAGGCTGATTCCGAACGGTGCTCTGTCTCTCTCGCACCCACACGCAACGCCCCGCGAGTGCGAGAGAGACAGAGCGACGGACGCGCCGTTCGGAATGCAGGACGCGATCGGAACGTGTTCAAGAAGGTGTCCGTCCGAAGGGCGGAGTGTTGCAGCAGTGCTCTGTCTCTCTCGCACCCGTAAGGGACGCCCCGTGAGTGCGAGAGAGACAGAGCGACGAAAACGGCTCTCAGTCTACAGGGGCTTCACACAACAGGCTGCCACCCGATCTGCCACACTACTACCCCCATAGCCCCACAGCCCCCGACCGACCGAGGTGTGAAACTCCGCGACGCCCTCCCTTTGCGAGCAGCCCTCCGCGACGCCCTCCCTTTGCGAGCAGCTCCGTCTCTCTCCCACCCATAGGGAACGCCCCATGAGTGCGAGAGAGACAGAGCGACGGAAACGACTGTCGAAACCAGTCTGCAGTGTCGTCGACCATTGTCAAACGCATTTCAAAACGCTCCGTCCGAGGGGGCAAAAACTCGCGCAATCATGTGTACACGGCCCCCGAAATCACACGCGAATCATTGAGAATCACGCGAAATCAAGCAATCCGAAATCAGCCAAAATCACTAAAATCGACCGAAATAAGGCAGAATCACACGAAACCAGGCCAAATCAGTCCGAAATCATTTCTTTCCGAACACAATCACACGCAATCACGCTCAACATCACGCTGGTGCGTCGCGAAATAAGGCAAAATCAGCCATGAAATCAATTAAAACCATGCGCAATCATTGCGTTTTCCGAATCATGTGTACACGAAAATCCCGAGTTTTTGCCCCCTCGGCTCCGTCCGCCATTCGAGACCATGCGAGACCCGCGCGCACCTCAAGACCGCCTGTACTTGCAGTGCGGTGTGCCCCAACGCGCGAACAGACAACAACAACAACATCCGAGACGGGCGAGCAGAAGAAGAAGAAGAAGAAGAAGAAGAAAATGATGCTGGGGACTCTATCGAGGCAGGCGATCGCAGGCGACTGCTTGCAGTGTGCTTTGCAGAGGCGGGTTAGTCCGTCCATGCCGAGGCGGACGCGGCGGCCGAGGTCCAGACGGTGCCGGGGTTGTTCTCGGTGCTCGTATTTCAGTTGTTTGTTCGTGTTGTGCAGGGCCTGGACGGCGGCCTGGACAGCCAGCGTGGCCCGCAGATACGGTCTCGTCGTCCGGGGGCGCGGCCGTGCGCTATGGACTGCAGCCGCTGCCTCGGCTGCTGCAGAACACCGAACGTCTAATGAGGTCCCCGAAGTCCCCAGCAGGTCCGCGATGACGCGCCTGAGCCAAGTGCTGTCTCATAAGTAGGGAGATGCACCATGCACCCAGTGTCGAAAGGGTTGCCAACCCCAGCCTGCCTACTAGGCAGGTTGGTAACCCTAGCCTGTGCTTCCTAGATAAGTTGCTTATTAGGCAAGCCGAGGTTGGCAACCCTGAGCTTTGCTTTCGAGATACGTAGGCAAGTAGGCGGGCTGAGGTTGGCAGCCCTGCACTGCTGCGTGGGCATTTGACCCTCGTCAAATGCCGCCAAATCTCCGGAGCGCACTGCACCGAAACAGACGTTGGTTGGCAGCACGTTGGCAGGCCTTGTGGCGAATTCCTTTGGCGGCCATTTAAACTCGAGATGCACGATACGCCCCGACGTGAGTTAGGGACGGCCACGGTCACGGCCTCACGGGCCGGGCCTCGGGCCGGGCACAGCCTGCACGGCTCGGACGCGATCGGGTGATAGCAGCATCGCAGTGACAAGGTGTAAGGAGAGAAAGGAAAGGAAAGGAAGGGGAAAAAAGAAAAACAAAAAGAAAAAGAAAAAGAAAAAGAAAAAGAAAAAGAAAGAAAAAGAAAAAGAAAAAGAAAAAGAAAAAGAAAAAGAAAAAGAAAAAGAAAAAGAAACAGAATAAGAAACAGAAAAGGAAAAAGAAAAAGAAACAGAAAAAGAAACAGAAAAAGAAACAGAAAAAGAAACAGAAAAAGAAAAAGAAACAGAAAAGGAAAAAGAAAAGGAAAAAGAGAAACAGAAAAAGAAACGGAAACGGAAAAAGAAAACGAAACAGAAAAAGAAAAAGAGAAAGAAAAAGAGAAAGAGAAGAGGAGAGAGAAGCAAATTTTGGACCAAAGTTGCGCACTGTCCCGGCCCGGCGTCCACCCGGGGCAGGTAGTAACAGTAGGGCAAAACGAGCTGTTTATCCCGGGCGGCTACTACTTGGCACTGCTGCCGCGTGTTGCCGCCCTTTGCCACTTTCGCGAGGCGTAATGACCGCCCCGCTGCCGGAAAATGGCAGGGTGCAAGTGCCAACCGAACAAAAACAAATATGCAATTTCAGGCGCCCGTGGCTCGAAAACGGTGAGTGTTCCCGGCGATATGCACGACATCAACACATTCAGGAATGGCATCTGAAAATAAAGTCATACGTACTCGTGTTAACCTGGGTTCAAAAACCTGGCGTTTTAATATTTTTTTTGTAAGTTGGCAATTCCCGCCAGTTTCCGCGCCATTTCCCAGTGCACCGATCCGCATCTGACTAGAATCTAGAATCTAGTATGACGATATAGTTATATTTGCTCAGTTGATCAAAACACCTGACGAGTACTGTTCCCTGACATCACAGCTGCGTCACTGCAGACTTCCCTACTGTGCACACTGTAAAGCACCCGCACACAGACACTGCACAGTGGGCCAGAGGACGGTGCAGGCGGCCACACATCTGATTGGCGTCCCCTTTCTTTTGCTTTTGGCCTTTTGGCCTTTTGGCAGTGCTGCAGTCCAGCAGGCTGGGAGTTGATTTCGTCACTCTGTCTCTCTCGCACTCATTGGGCGTTCCGTGCAGGAGCGAGAGAGACAGAGCGACGAGGACGACTCTCGGTCTGCACTGCAGTGCGATGCGAGGTGCTGCACGACGGCTGCGGGAAATCTCTCATCTCGCCCTGCGCTCCGGCCGGCCCCCACAGTGGGCCAGAGGACCGGTCGAAGCGGCCAAAGCTCCAGGCGCGTTTTGAGCTCCAGAGTCGCTAAATGGGACTAACCGAACGTGTGACCCCACCAATGGATTGATCTCCGGACGAGGAGTCCATTGGTGGGGTCACACGTTCGGTTCGAGTCCCATTTAGTGACTCTGGAGCTCAAAACGCGTCTAGAGTTTCGGCCGCCTCCACCGGTCTTCTGGCCCACTGTGCGGCGCGGCCTGCACGGCCAAGCCATGGGCAGCGTGCCATGGCACCATGGGCACCACGGGCCAGAATGAGAAATTGCTGATGACGCGATTGCAGCGAATCCACTGCCTTGGGCACCACCAGGGTAACCCCAGGGCCCGCATGTCGTGCTTCCGGCTCGACAGTGTTGCCAAAGTCCCGCGATGCTCCAGTGTCGAAAGGGTTGCCAACCTCGGCCAGGCACACTGGCGGGACTTTTCGGCCGCTTTCGTATGGCTACACTGGGCTACACCGACTGAGGGCGATGCACGCCAAATCTCCAAATTTGGACGCTGGAGACGGCCGTCCGCGTCGCCTCCTTTGAGCGCGGCGGCGTGCCAGTGGCGTGCCGGCAGGCCGCTGGGCAGTTTTACGATCTCCGGGGCGGTCCAGGACGGTCCAGGACGACTCGCTGGAGTCGCTGCGAACAGAACACGCGGTGACAACTCGTCCTCGCCAAACCGTGGCGAATTTCGCCCCCTTCGGCCCCTTCTCTCCCTCTCTCTCTCTCTCTCTCTCTCTCTCTCTCTCTCTCTCTCTCTCTCTCTCTCTCTCTCTCTCTCTCTCTCCCTCTCTCTCTCACTCACTCTCTCTGCGCGACCACAGGGGAGCGAGAGAGACAGTTGTTCGGAATTAATCCCCTGCTCGGCCGTCCAGCCAATAAGTCTGGCGGACAGCAAGGAACGCACACTGGAGAGGATTCAGAGAGGGGAAGGGGGGGGGGACTTCGTATGAGGCCGCCCCAGCGCGTCGCGCCGCTCCGTTCACCCACACCTTCTTTTACCTTTTCTGCTGCCGGCGGCCTGTTGCTCCCTTTGGTCTGTCTGCCCTCACACACACACACATGCTCTCGCTCACGGGGGCAGAGCCTCACACCCGACACCACACGGCCAGGCACAGCCGGAGCGACGTCCAAGGAAGAAAATAAGAAAGAGACTCAACCGAGAATGTAATACAAAGGCGGAGAAGGGGGGGGGGGTAAGATTTACGGGTTGGCAGGTACGGCCGTACCGGGTAGGGCGGGCAGGGCCCAGGCCGCTCAGGCCCACGCTGTGCGTCCTATACGCCCCTGGTCCGGCCCCCTCCGTCGCTCTGTCTCTCTCGCACCCACACGAGGCGCCCATGAGTGCGATAGAGACAGGGCGACGAAAACGACTCTCGGAATCCCGAAGCGTTGAGCCCCTTCCAGCGGGCCTTCCAGGCTTCCAGTGTACCCGACGTACTCGCGGCGTGTTCGAGTGTTCCAGTGTGCGAGCAGGGGCAGCTCTCCCCGTGCACTCCCTGACTCGCCCAGACGCCTCCGGACTGCGCGGAAAGCGCCAGGACGCCGTCGACAGCCTGTAGGACTGTAGGACTCTAACGCTTGGGGGAAGTTCATGCACCAAACGAGTGACCCCACCAATGGATTGCACTCCGAACGAGGAATCCATTCGTGGGGTCACACGTTCGGTTCAAGCCCCATTTGGCGACTCTGGAGCTCAAAACGCGTGTGGAGTTTCGGCCGCCTCCGCCGGTCTTCTGGCCCACTGTGCGTCGGCCTCTGTGCCCCCGACAGCGTGCACGAGATCCCCGCCAAATCTGGAACTCCCCGAAAGGACTGAGCAGGTCTGATTCAAAACCGAACAGACCGTGTCGTCGCTCTGTCTCTCTCGCACCCACGAGGCGCAGGGCATGAGAGCGAGGGAGACAGAGGCAGGCGGTCGGTCCCATCCTCGGTCCCATCCCACCCGGCCTACCTTATCATTACGACATTAGCGGACATGCAAGTCGGCGCTACCTGAAGCCGAGGGGGCCGAAGCACGCCGAAGCACAGCGAAGCGCCGAGGCGGCCGGGCGGGCGCCCCACGCACTCACGGCACGCGCCGCCGCCCCGCTGCTGCTGTTGTTTTTATTTTGCAATTAAACGACTTCAATTCTGATTACACAAAGGCGCGTTTTAAAACCAACGCTCTCACGCAGGTGCGAGATGTGGGAGACTTGAACGGGCGTGGCCCACAGTGGGCCAGAAGACCGGTCATCATCATCAGCGCTGTTGGAGGCGGCCAAAATCCCGGACGTGTTGTGAGCTCCAGAGTCGCTAAATGGGACTCGAACCGAACGTGTGACCCCACCAATGGATGGCTCTCCGAACGAGGAATCCATTGGTGGGGTCACACGTGGGTTCGAGTCCCATTAGCGACTCTGGCTGGAGCTCAAAACGCGTCCGAGATTTTGACTGCCTCCGCTGCCCACTGACTCGCCCTGTCACCTGCAGAGTCCTAGACTTCAGTCCTAGACTCTAGGCCCGTCTAGGACGCTGGACTGTCTCTGAGACTCTAGGCACTCCAGATGGTGCAGTGGCGTGACTCCTCCGTCGGCGTGCTCAAGGCGCACAAGCTGCTCCTCCTTTTGCCCCGTTGGCCGCACGGCCGCACGGCGAGCGAAATGAAATTTCATCCCCGAAGCCAGTTTTTGCAGGCGAGCTGCTGCGCACCGCTCCGGCGTGTGACCGCGCCGCCGAGCCGCGCCGAAACGGTGTAAAAAGCAGCGCGACACGCACGCCGTGCCGCCGTCGGCGTCCTCGTCCGCCCGTCGACGGCGTCCTCGTATCTGCGGCGAGGGCGGCCCGGGCGGCCGCAGCGGCGCGCAGTTGCGCGGTTGTGTGCGTGCGGGGCGAGCGGGGCGAGCAGTGAGGTGTGAAGTGGCACGTCGGCTACCTGGCCGGCCTGGCCGCCGCGGCCTGGCCAGCGAGGTGTCACCGGCCAGCCGCCCCAGCCGCTGTGGTGCTTCATTCTCATTTTTCTTCTTCTTCCCTCCAATTGTCCCCCCGGCCGGGTGGGTGGGCGGGCCGGTGGCTGCTGCTGTCTCTCTCGCACCCACGGGGCGTGCCCTGGGGGCGCGAGGGAGACACAGGCACTGCTCGGACTCGGCTGTGAGTTCCGCTCTTTGTCGCCTCAAACGCAGCGACTGATGCCGAGAGTCGTTTTAGTCGCCCCGTCTCTCGCTCGCACTCATGCGCCGTCCCGTTTGGGTGCGAGAGAGACAGGGCGACGAAATCGACTTTCGGAACCAGTCTGCAGCCTCATGCCTTTCATGGCCGTCTCAATGGGCAGCGCGGAACGCCCCGGCCTGCCTGCCTGGCTGCCTGCCTGGCTGCCTGCCTGCCTGCCTGCCTGCCTGCCTGGCTGCCTGGCTGCCTGGCTGCCTGCCTGCCTGGCTGCCTGCCTGCCTGCCTGCCTGCCTGCCTGCCTGCCTGCCTGCCTGCCTGCCTGCCTGGCTGCCTGCCTGCCTGCCTGCCTGCCTGCCTGCCTGACTGACTGACTGACTGACTGACTGACTGACTGACTGCCTGACTGCCTGACTGCCTGACTGCCTGCCTGCCTGACTGACTGCCTGACTGACTGACTGACTGACTGACTGCCTGACTGACTGACTGACTGCCTGCCTGCCTGCCTGCCTGCCTGCCTGCCTGCCTGCCTGCCTGACTGACTGACTGACTGAATGACTGACTGCCTGCCTGCCTGGCTGCCTGCCTGCCTGCCTGCCTGCCTGCCTGCCTGGCCGCCCCGCGACACCGAGCTGTGAAATCCTTCTTTATGGTTCTGCACGGCGATCGGGCGATCAGGCGACCGCAGTCCGGCCGGGAGATTCATACGGGCCGAGCATCCGGTCCATTGTCACACGCTGCCGACTCGCCGAGAGGGGTCACACGTTCGGTTCGAGTCCTGTTCGGCGACTCTGGAGCTCAAAACTAGACATGTGCGCCGACCGCATTTTCATCGGCGGCGGCGTTTGGCCGAAATTTAGCCGGCGGCGGCGGCGACGCCGGCGTCTGCGCCGATGTCTTGATCGGCGGCGGCGGCGGCGGCGCGGGCGGCGTGGTTGACTTAAATTTGGTCTATTTTCTCAATTTAAAAACATGCCCATGAAAAGAAAACACAATTTGATGGACTAGTTCTTTAGGGTGGACTAGTTTCGTTACAAAGGTAAAAATTAAGCAATTTATACACTCCAATAAGATTTTGTTCTCGCGGCGGAGAACGTGCTCGTCGGGTTGCCTATCCCTGGGCGCTCGCTGCTGATGGAAATGCAAATATTTTGGGCATAAGGTCGCGACGCCGACGCCGCCGCCGGTAAAATCATCGGCGGCGGCGCGGCGGCGCGCCGCAAATTTTTGGTCAGCGGCGGCGGCGTGGTAAAATTTGTCGGCGGCGGCGCAGCGGCGGCGCGGCGCACATGTCTACTCAAAACGCGTCTAGAGTTTTGACCGCCTCCACCGGTCTTCTGGCCCACTGTGCGCCTGCAGTGCAGGGCGTGGGCAGCCAGGCCAGCCCTCGGCAGCCCTACGCGGTGAATGGGGTCGGACAGTCATCCCCGCACAAAGTAGGGTCGGAACAGATGATCTCCCGGCCCTTCAAAATGGAGGACTGTCACTAGTTTTGAAAAGCGGTTTTGAAAAGCGTCTGGAAACGCGCTGGCTCAGGGTGCTTAGGGTGTGTGTGGCGGTCCTTCGCGTCTTGTCCTTTGAGCCCAGATGGCTTGCCTGCCCAGCCGTTTGGAATATGAATGGCCATCGCCACGCGAATAGAGAGAGAGAGAGAGAGAGAGAGAGAGAGAGAGAGAGAGAGAGAGAGAGAGAGAGAGAGAGACGCGTCTAGAGTTTTGGCTGCCGACGCCGGTCGTCGCTCACACCAATACCCACGATGCACCGGTGTCGAAAGGGTTGCCCACCTCAGCCTGACCACCAGGCAGTACCTCAGCTTTGCTGAGGTTGGCAACCCCTCTGACTCTGGTGCATCGTGGGAATTTTCGCCACAGAGCCCCACGTCGTCCTGCTTGTCCTGCTTGTCCTCCTCGGCGGCAGCAGCAGCGTTGGCCGGGCACATCAACAAACGGCATCAGCGAGGAGGAGAACAGACGGCAATGAAACTTGGCGTCATCTCGCATTCATACCGAGAACCCGCCGCCGTCGGGGCTGGTCCTGCTGGTACGATTCCCGGACTCTAACCCATTCTTCATGCCCGCAGTAATGAAACAGGAAAGAGCCCTGTCAGGCGGGGCATACTGGACGGGGCACAGTCAGTGGGCCAGAAGACCGGTGGAGGCGGACAAAACTCTAGACGCGTTTTGATCTCCAGAGTCGCTAAATGGGACTTGAATCGAGCGTGTGACCCCACCAATGGATTCCTCGTTCGGAGAGCAATCCATTGGTGGGGTCAAACGTTTGGTTCGAGTCCCATTTAGCGACTCTGGAGATCAAAACGCGTCTAGAGTTTTTTCCCGCCTCCACCGGTCTTCTGGCCCACTGTGCGGGGCTTCGGAGTCTTGGAGGCGCCGCGGTAATCCGGCGCGCCACCCTGAACACTGATTCAGTGATTCCTCGTTATTTCGAGGAACGAGTCGTTAGCATTCCGCCAATCAAAAAGGCGCCGGAACGGCGTGCAACCAATCAGAGCCCGGCTTGACGCGTTGGAAACTTCGGGGATGACGTCACTCGGATGCGCAATTTCCGACCTGGTCTGAATTCCCCACACTGCTTGTCAGACGATGCGCCAGTGTCGAAAGGGTTGCCAACCACTGCCAGCCTACTAGGCAATGCCTGGGCTTTGCTCCTGTGGGCAGGCTGAGGTTGGCATGGCAACCCTTATTTCGACACTGGTGCGTCGTGTGGCAACACTGGCCTAACCTAACCTCACTTTCTAGCCTCGGTGTTATACGCAGTTTGTGCACGGCCCCTGCTGGCCTGCTGGTGCAGGAGCGCCTACACTGAGACTGTCACCCAGCGGGAGGACGTCCAAGCCCGAGGTAGCAGTAATAGAGAGATGACCCCTGGGCCGGACGACCCGGCAGAGATAAACTTTTATTAATTCCTGCGGGACGTCGAGGCGCTGTCTCTCTCGCACCCGTGGGGCACTCCGTAGGGGTGCGAGAGAGACAGAGCGACGCAGCGCGAGCGCAGGGCCAAGGCGGGCGTTGTTGTCCACCGTGACGACCGCCATGGCCAAGGCACGGCCATAACGCCGCGCTGAATTACGACTTACGACGCCGGGGACGACGAGGGTCTCGGACGCGGCGGACACCTCCACGACGACGCCACGGCAACGGCCTCCGCCACGGCACTGCCAAGGGCACTGCCGCCCAGCGGGGGCAAAAGCCATCGGCCGGGGACTTTGACGGCGGGGACGCCGTACTTCATAGGGGATGCCGCGTTCAAGCCGTTCACGGTGGGAGCGGCCACGCCAAGGGCACTCCAAGGGCACGCTGCACAGTGGGCCAGAGGACCGGTGGAGGCGTCCAGAACTCCGGACGCATTTTGAGCTCCAGAGTCGCTAAACAGGGCTCGAACCGAACTTGTGACCCCACCAATGGATTCCTCGTTCGGAGAGCAATCCATTGGTGGGGTCACACGTTCGGTTCGAGTCCCATTTAGCGACTCTGGAGCTGAAAACGTGTCTACAGTTTTGGCCGCCTCCACCGGTCTTCTGGCCCACTGTGCGCTAAGGGCACGACGAGGGAGAAAGGGCGGAGGGAGTAGGGAAAGAGTAAAGTCGATATTTTTATTGTCGAAGACTCATACGCTACCCGCGGCACTGTCCGTTTTTCTGGCGTGAGGACGCTGGCCGCCCTGGCCGCCTTGGATCGGAGAAATGCCAATCAGATTGGATACGATACGCCCCGTGGGCTGGCTGCATTCCGAAGGAAGAAGAGAAAGAGAGAGAGAGAGGGAGAGACGGACAATGCGCATCACCTAGGCCGTGGTACAGTGCACCGCACGTACACCTCAGCGTTCCTACACCGCGTCGGCACAAAGGACCAACCTGGAGGGCAAAGCTCCAACGCAGCAGCACAGTGGGCCAGAAGACGGCGTTTTGAGCTCTAGAGTCACTAAAATGGGACTCGAACCGAACGTGTGACCCCACCAATGGATTCCTCGTTCGGAGAGCAATCCATTGGTGGGGTCACACGCTCGGTTCGAGTCCCATTCAGCGACCCTGGAGCTCAAAACGCGTCTAGAGTTTTGGCCGCCTCCCCGCCTCCGCCCTGAGTGCACCCTCAGGCCGAAGGGGTGACGACTCCGTTCCATTTAACATTTCCTCCATTTCGACTTAGTTTCAAACCTGGACGCTCCGAGCCACACGGAGAAAAAAAATTTGGAATGGGGGCCTTATCATTTTTCATAGCTGGAAGATGCCGCCTCCAGATTGTGAGTGATGCTCCATGGTGTAGTGGTGCCGGTGACCCCCCGGGGGGCACACTGCCGTCCCTCTTGTGCCCTCGGGGACCCGGAGGGGTACAATGGGGGGCCGGGAGGTGCCCTAGAGGGGGCGTGGGAGGGGGAGGGGGGGAGGGGAGGGGGGAGGCGATTGGATGCGGGATTACATCGAGGCTCCGTGACTGGGACGCAAATATATCGCGCGTCATGTATTGTGCGGCGCGGGATTAGTCAGCCCGACACCTTCCACCTCAATAAAAATTTATACTGTTGTTGTTGTTTTTTTTTTTTGTTTTCGGTGGTGGTGGTGGTGGCTGGAGTTGTTGTTGTTGTTCGTGTTATTATTCGTTTAAGGGTCCGTGACGGGTGAGAGGTGTCTGTGTGCGGCTAAACGCTCGCGGCCATCGCGCTCGCACACACTCACTCACTCACTCACTCTCTCTCTCTCTCTCTCTCTCTCTCTCTCTCTCTCTCTCTCTCTCTCACACACATACACACACACACACACACCCTCACTCGGCGGGCGCGCTTACACACACACACACACCAACAACAATAACAACAACAACAAGGCGAATCGCTGCGCGAAATAACGCGATTATAGGCGGGAACGATTCCAAGAGGGAAGGACCGACTTCCCTTGACGGCACTGCCACGGCACTGCGAAAAAGCCGGCGAAGGGGGGAGGGGGGAGGGGAGGGGGAAGGGGTAGCAGGTCGCAGTAAATCAGAGTTCCTGCAGGCTGCCTCCGCCGGGGCTCCGCACTGTCTGTCTCTGTCTTTCTCACGCACGCCCGTGCGCGAGGCCCCATGAGAGCGAGAGAGACGGAGAGAGATGGCGATTGCGGCGGCGGCGTCGCGGCCCACGGAGAGCACGGAGTCGACGGCGAGGTGTTGCGCCGCCGCTCTTTACGACTTGTTCGTTTTGCTCGTGTTTGCCGGTGTGCCTCACGGTGTGCACAGTGTGCCGGCCGATGCACGCGCCTCGACGCGCCGCCATGCCGACCATGGTGGCCGAACTCGAACACACTCGAACCGAGCGTGTGACCCCACCAATGGACTCCTCGTTCGGAGATCAATCCATTGGTGGGGTCACACGTTCGGTTCGAGTCCCATTTAGCGGCTCTGGAGCTCAAAACGCGTTTAGGCCGCAGAGCGGTGGTGCAGCCGCAAATAACCAAGTGTGACCGTGAGCCCAGGTGTCGTGGTCACCTGCAACTGCACTGTAACCGGGCTTCCCCGCAAATCGATATAGATCGTCGATCGATGGCCGAAAGCGAGCATCCGGTTCGCAGTGTGGTGGGGCATTGGGCTTTACGGCCGGTCCCCATCAGGCAGGCAGGCACGGCGCGCCCAAGCCGCCACCCCTTCACCTGCCCATCCCCCTCCCCCTCCCCCGCACCAATCCGGCTGTAATATTTCCATATAAATCATTCCGACGCGGTGCGGCGCAGCGTGCGCAGCGCCTCGCACTCGCAGCGCCCCGCGGTGGTCTGACAAAGGACTTACACGAATGCCCCTACACTCGCCTCGCTGGGGCACGCTGGGGCACCCACAGTGGGCCAGAAGACCGGTGGAGGCGGTCAAAATCCCTGACGCGTTCGGAGCTCCACAGTCGCTAAATGGGACTCGAACCGAACGTGTGACCCCACCAATGGATTGCTCTCCGAACGAGGAATCCATTGGTGGGGTCACATGGTCAGTTCGAGTCCCGATATGCGACTCTGGAGCTTAAAACGCGTCTTGCATTTTGGTCGCCGGCGCCGGCCTTCTGGCCCACTGTGGCACCGGGGCAGCGCCTCGTCTCTCTCGCTCGCACTCAAGGGGTGCGCCGCGGAGGTGCGAGAGAGACAGAGCCACCGAGCTCTCGCCTCCGAGTCACGCCTCGGAATGCCACCTGGATTGGGATTGGGGGAATTGAACGCACGGGACGTGCCTCATGCAGTGTAGGCACACAAGGCCCACCGCCGCCAGCGGCACCGCCACTGGAAAAACAAGTTTCGGACTCATAGTTTTCGGGAGGACCACGATTTGAACCTACAGAAGAAGGTCCATCCTTCTCCATTTACGTAGCTCGTCTGGCACTGGTGGCGGTGGCCACTCGTACCAGAAGCTAGTGTTCGGCTTCGATCACTTCGTGGCATTTATCAGGGGCCTTTCTTTCCCGGTGCGATACTGCGATCCGAAAACGACGTCCAACACACGCGGGCTGCGAGTCTGCTTCCGAAAGCACAGCATATGGGCGCCGGCACTGCAGGCAACCCTTCCGCCACAGTGTAGCGCCCGCGAGGTAGGCAACCCTTCCGACGCGACGGAGTGCCGACGAGATAGGCAACCCATCCGGCACGGTGACGCGCCCGCGAGGTAGGCAACACATCAGACGTTGCCTGCCGCCAGTGACTTAGGCAACCCATTCTGCTTCCTTCCCTTGAAGAGGGAGGAAAAAGAAGAGGGCCAGAAATCGAAGCCAATGTAGATCCAGGCCTGCACAGTTCGCCTGATGACCGACGCAGGCGACCAAAACTCTTATTTGAGCTCCGGACTCCAGAGTCGCTAAAAGGAACTCGAACCGAGCGTGCGACCCCACAAAGGGGCAAGGGGCGAGAGTTTGCCGCCTCCTCACCGGTTCAACACGAGTTCGGCCGTTCGGCGCGGAGAAGCAGTCCCACTGCCGCGAGGCCGCGAGTCCGTCCGCGGATCCGCCACTGAGCGGGGTACAGTAGGCCAGGACCGGTGGAGGCGGTCAAAATTCTAGACGCGTTTTGAGGTCCAGCGTCGCTAAATGAGACTCGAACCGAACGTGTGACCCCACCAATGGACTGCTCTCCGAACGAGGAATTTATTGGTGGGGTCACACGCTCGGTTCGAGTCCTATTTATAGCGACTGTGGAGCTCAAAACGCGTCTGGAGTTTTGGCCGCCTCCACCGGTCTTCTGGCCCACTGTGCGGAGCGTGGCGGCGTGGCGGCGCCGTGTCCGAGGGTCCGAGATGGCCGGGATGTCCAGGCGGCGCCGCGGCCACATGGCTGCATTGTGTCGCCAGCAAGTGCGTCAGCGCACTGCCACGGTGCACCGGCCATCGGCGAATATTTCTGTGAAAGGGCACCCGACCCAACATCTGGTGCCGGACCCGGCCGGCCGTCCTGGCCCTGGCCGTCCTGGCACCGGCGGCGGCGTCCACCCCGAATGGACTTTGTCGCCAAGGTCCCCGGGTTTATGGCTGTTTTCCTGTTTTGGTTTTGGCTTGCTCGTGCTTGCTCGCCCTCGCGCGGTGCGGACCGCTCAGCTGACTGACAGCTGAGACGGTGGAGGCGGACCGACATTGTAGCGGCGCGCCTTCGCGGAACTTCTGTCTCTCTCGCACCTGACGGCTGGTGCCGCCCGCCGCACCGAGTGCGGTACCCACAGAAGCCACCCTGCTACGGTGTCGGACTGCGCCCCTACAGTGTGGGTGATGCAGTGGCGCCAAGATTTTGTATAAAACTGAGCTCTCTGAGGGGAGCGCCGCGCATTGGGCCAGAAGACCGGCGGAGGCGGCCAAAACTCTTGACGCGTTTTGAGCTCCAGAGTCGCTAAGCAGGCCTCGAATCGCACGTGTGACCCCGCCAATGGATTGCTCTCCGAACGAGGAATCCATTGGTGGGGTCACACGCTTCGAAGAGCCGTTCAAACGACGAGATGTTTCCGCCCCCAGCGGTTCTCATACTCACCCCGAGGGACCCGAAGGACGGCGTCCGCCTCCCGAGCGCCCGAAGTGCCGCCGAAGTGCAGAAATGTCCTTCCCCGCGTCGAGCCGAACGCTGCCGAACGCCGCGAACCTCGCCGAACTAGAGCCGAAGCGCGCCGAACCGCCCTCCCCCCCCCCACCCCTCGGGCGCTACCCGCTACCGCCGCCGCACCGCCCTCCCCGCTTTTGTTTCACTTGTCGTCATTCGGTCTCCGTCCGTCACTGACAACACACTCTTGGTGTCGCCGCGCCGCCGAAGTTCCCGCCAAGTGGAGCCGGCTCCATTTTTAGCCAATTTCTGGACTGTCTTGGACCAATTTCAACAAACATCAGGTAAGAGAGTGCCCTGGAAGTGTGCCCCTGTCGCCGCGCTGGAAAATCGTGTGCGTTTCCTCGTTAGGACGCGAAAACCGCAGGCCGTCGGTTGCTGACCTCTGCCATGGCAGTGTCCTGGCTTTGTTGAAATCAGTGCTTTGTTGCAAACCGAGCGTCGTTGCTCTAGTGAACTGGTTAACTGCCCCCCTGAATTTTCACTCGGCTGTGCTCGTTTCAAGCAGTGATTGACGACTGCTTTTGGTGCGACCAGTGACCGGGCGTTCACTGTGTGGTTAGAGCGTCACCGTCGGCAAGCTTTCCCGGCTCGCCGTTGGCGTTTCCGACCGCGAACCGACCCGTCCAAGTGCTCAACGCCAAGTCCGAACACCGAGTGCCAATTTTCGTCGCGTCCCTTCGCGGTGAAGCCGAGCGAGTGCCGCGTTCCGGTTTGTTTTGGTTTTGCCGGTGGCGAGGAGTCGACCGGGGGCTCCCGGGGGGTTGTTTTGGTGTTCGCTTGCTTTCCCCGGGCCTGCCTGTGGTGGTCACGTCGCGATTTCGCTTGAGATTTCTAGTTGCCTCTGCTGAATCTCGGCCCCGGCAACAGGTTAGGTCCTGTTCACTGTTCACCCCCCGCGTCCCCCTCCCCTCCTTCCCCTCTCGCGGCGGGGTGGTGTTCCCGCCAACGGCGCGCGGGCCGCTGCAGCCGGGCCTATAATAGGCCGGGCTGTTGTCGCTGGGGACGCCGCGCCGCGCCGCCGCGTCCGTCTGTCTTCCGTCTCGCGCCGTGCATTCCCTCTCTCTCTCTCTCTCTCCCCGAGACGACAATCTGAGTGTGATTTCTGTTTGAAGCGTCTATGAATGTGACTTGAGCAGAATGAAGCCGAGAGTCGTTTTCGTCGCTCTGCCTCTCTCGCACTCATGGGGCGCCCCGCGGAGATGCGAGAGAGACAGAGCGACGAAGAGGACTCCCAGCGCGCCTCCTTGCTAACGGCCCCGTTCCACCTGTTGCAGCACCATGTCTCGCCGCGACGAGTCCCTGTCGAGCGACGACGGCTCCGGCCACTCCGACTACGAGAGCGCCGAGAGCGCCCTGGCGACGCCGCTGTCGCCGCGGCTGGACTCCGAGGACGACATGCAGCCCCTGGTCCTGGCCAACCCCAACGCGCCCGCGCCCGTGCACCCCGGCCAGACCCTGATGCACCGCCTGGCGCTGCGCGTGCAGGTCGCCGCCGCTGGAGGGCCCCAGGACGCCGGCGGCCCCAACTCCCCGCAGCTCGACCCCGTGCGCCAGCAGCAGGTGGAACTGCTGCAGCAGCGCCAGCAAGCCCAGCAAGGCCAGCAAGTTGCACCGGGGCAGCTGCAGGTGCAGGCCCAGCGCATGCAGCAGTTGCAGCAGCAGATCCTGCAGCAGCAGCAAGCCCAGCAGAGGCAGCAGCTGCAGCAGCACGTCCACCAGCAGATCCAGCAGCAGCTGCAGCAGCGGGCTCAGCAGATGCAGCAGCTGCACCGGCAGGCCCAGGAAGAGCAGCAGCAGGACCTGCAGCAGCCCCAGGAGGCGGGCGGCGCGGAAGGCAACGCGTACAGGTTCGCCTGCAAGCAGTGCCCCCAGCGGTTCACCCACGTGAACCTCCTGACGAGGCACTCCAACGAGGAGCACCCCGTGACCAAGCCCTACGTGTGTCCGGACTGCGGCCGCGGCTACGTCATCCGGGAGACGATGGAGGCCCACTACTTGATGGTGCACCGCAACGAGCGGCCCTACCCCTGCGACCAGTGCGAGAAGGTGTTCGCCCGGCGCGAGTACCTGGTGACGCACAGCCGCGTGCACACTGGCTTCAAGCCCTACCAGTGCGGCGACTGCGGGCGGCGCTTCGCCTGGAAGGGCTGCATTGACGTCCACAGGCGCACGCACACTGGAGAGCGCCCCTACCTCTGCATCACCTGCTCCAGGGACTTCGCCACCTTGAGCACGCTCAAGATGCACGAGATGATCCACACCAACTCGTTCCCCCACCCCTGCACCCTGCCCGGCTGCGACCGCAAGTTCCGACGCGGCTACGACCTCCGGATGCACTCCGCGTTCCACGAGAGGGAAGGCCAGGAGGAAGATGGAGACGGGGAGGCCGACGACAGCAGGACGGAAGACGAGGTGGCGGTGGCAGTCCTCAACGATCTGCAGCAGGCGCTGTAGACTGTCCTCCTAGCAACGTGCATGCCTGTGATACCTTCGGACTGTTCTGGTGTGTCGTATCAGTTACTTGCTGACGAGTTCACTCTCAGTGTGGGTTTCGCTATGCTCTTATGTGTTTTATTATTATTGACAGATTGCTTCAAACTTTCTCTATTTTTAGTTCAGAACCACAATCCACGTATTAGTCATTTTATGATGTACGCTGAATTTGTTATTGTGTTGTGATTCGCTTATGGAAGCATTTTAAGAGGGGGACCTGTTAATGTTATTTTCTCTGATGATTTTCTGATTGATGATTTAATTCTTACGTGTGACTTTGTCGAGACTTTGGGATGACACGTGTTCGAGAGACCAAGTCTTCAAGATGGTATTTCTCATGGTGAAATGTCATTCAATGATGGTGATCTCTTATTTATATGTGTTTACTTATTTAATTTTGAACTCATGTTCCCCCTCATATTTATTTTAATGAAGTTTTTAGTTTTGTACTAGTCCCAAGTTTCGAAAGTACAAATAGTTATACCCAGTTGTACTCTTTCTAGTGTACACGCTTTTAAATGCAATAAACTGATGTTTCTTGTAACTTTTTTTTATTGTTTTTGTACAAAAATCCTCCTACTTATTCAGTCTACTCAGATTTCTTTTGTGCTTTTTCCATGACAACTAGCAAGTGTGATTATAAAGTAATCCAATTTAAATGCATACATGTAGAGGAAATAATACTGCTAGTAAGACAGGGTTATACACCACACAGAAGAGAAGATAGATGGTAAATGACAGTTGGCCTAATGAACTAGAAAATTTTCACACTTGATAACGATGCTATGAAACCCTGGCTAGACATGATCACATTTTAAAAAAACTATACAAACTCAGCCATTTGCAACCAGTATCACATGAGCTAACAGCAATGATATTTCTCCGACATTTCTGAGCTGAGGAGGATTCTCAAGTTGATGTTTCAGTTAATATCCACAAAACACGTTATCACAATATTCTAGGCATGGTTTGAATTCAAACAGCCCAAATTTATGAAAGCTCTTAAAATTAGGATAACAAATTCAATTTATAACAAGTGTCTTTCCAATTCATCACATTAACAAGACTTCAATTTCATAGTCTACTATTACTTTGAGCACAAGCAGCAGTAGTGAGCACCAATGCAAGCTCCTAAATAAGAGGCAACAGATAACAAAGCAGTTTCTTTCATTCTATAAAAGATAAGGACTTGAATCATTAGTAAATTTGACTAAACAAGATAGAAAACTAAACTACATCAAACAACAAAGATTTAAAGTTGGTAAAATAACTTTTCAATTAGCATTAACAGTTAAAAATCTTTGGACCCTGTATCTGTAGACTACATCATACTTAAAACTAACATCTCAGTGCATCAATCTCATACCTCAACTACATTAGAAAACTGGTGAGTTAGTTGAGAGGTCCATTAATTCAGCAAAACACTACAGTCTAGAGATTCAAGTGTTTCAACGACCAAACATAGAAGTCTTTGGAGCTCTGATTTTAATTCCCTAATTAGCTGCGAGTGAGCATGAAATTTGATCAGAGAATGAAACAAATAAAATCCATCAGTATTTTTTAACAAGGAAGATTCAATTGTGTTATGGAAGGACCGAATCATTAGTACAAGTTGAATTTAGGAGAAAGCTTTCAGGAAACAAATCATAGTCCAAAGAAGGACCCAGGAAATTCTTGGTGCAGAAACTCCGTCTTTGGGAAAATCGCCTGGGTAACAGGTAGTTCCGTTTTCCTTGAAGAAAACAAAAAAGGAAAATGTTTTCAGATCAAGATACAATTTTAGGGTAAACCATGGTGGCCCACCAAGCAGACCAAGATCAATACCTACATTTTTGGTATAGCTGTAACACCTGTGCTTGCGTTCTCTTACAACTTTCTGACGGCTGCAGTAGTCTGGACCAGCATCTGAAAGAAAAACAAACAATATAATTTATGTATCAACCTTATCTTTGGATAAAAGTTTCAAACAAGTAAAATCCTTCAGGAAAGAAATGTACCTTCTTGGGGAAAAAAGGAAATGGGGAAAGCTGGTTCAGCACAATCACACGGAGGTTCAGAGACGACTAGCACTGCGCTAAGCAAGTTCATGGGATTGGCATAAATGATTCGAGAACAATCTCCACATCTGAAATGGTGGTCCATGGGTCGGGACAGGCTGTTGCTCATAACAAGCCACGATGCCTTTGTAATGCAGCTGTAGTTACGCCGTATCAGCTCCCATCCATAGAATGACTCCACTGGCGCTGGCCTTGTCCATGAAATGATACTAAAGCAAACAAAGAGAGATTGTTACTAAAAAAAAATTGTATGTTTTTAAAAAATGGGCAGCAAGAGATACATACCTGTGAATGATGACATGGAAACTGGACAGAGCACTCCAAATGTTTTTAATAAGAAATAAGAAAGGAGTAGTTAATCTAGAAGCAGACTGAGTAGGTTCACTTGCACCTCGCAAGCACCAAGCCTGAAGATTGAACCGCTCTTGGTGTCGATAAAATCCACCATCAATCAAACTACCAGCCAGTTGGGGGTCCACTTGACCAATAAAATCACCAGCCTATTTGGAAGAAGTCATTGCTTGAGAACCATCAAAACACAAGAGTGTACAAGGTTTAGATCCTGAAACCAGCGATTTACCTGAATTCTTGGTAGATTTGATGAGACAATGAAGCCATTATCATCAAGCATGTAGCAATGAAGAGTTTCATTATCAGCACAATAAAACTGCAAGATTCTGTTAAATTCAGTCTGAGCCATTGATTGATCCAGTTCCACTCCAGCAACTATCATCAAACAAAAACCAACAATAAATTGAATTATTAAGCAATGTTACTAACAAAAAAAAAAATGTAATTAACACTGAGCCATATTAAACATACCCCCAACTTTTATAACACTGTTTCCTTTTTGAAACTGAACAGGACATGCGATGGATAGCAAATTAATTTGAGTGTTGTCTTCTCCATCCCGTTGGCTTGGAGTGAACACACAGTGATCACGAGCCAAAGCTCTTAAATACTGATGGTTCTTATGGGGGTTCCGATTTCCTTCATAATCTGCTAAGCGGCTGCACAAGGTAAAATGAAACTTTAGCAAGAGGAGTGGACACATTTAAAAGTTAAGAAAGGACAACAATTTTCAGTTTTTCCTACCTAACAGGATGAACAACAGTAAGACCACCCTCGGTACTGAAAAAACGGCTTCGAATATTCTGGACTTCAGGGCTAGTCTTCTCCCATTCAGAGATTAAGGCCCGAGTCTTGTCCATGTCCATTAGTAAGTGTCGCAGCATGCCAACATTACCTGCATTAGCAAGGCATATTACACATAGCACTCCAAGGATATTTTCATGATTGGGAATAAAATATGCAATAAAACCACCTACATTTATGCTGTTTTTCCGTGAGGGACATAAGCAACACCTCAATAAGTTCCTGAGAGTCTAGGCTATTTTCAATTTCACTGCAGAACTTCCAAGGGGCCAGCAAAGAACCTGGGAGGTTGCGTAGGCCGGCAAGGTGATCTACTTTTAGAGGCACATTTTGAACATTTATGGTAGCATGACCAAGAGGTAAAGCCAGACCCATTCTAGAACAGTAACAAACCATACGAGTAATAATTTTATCAGGCTAAAGAAAATAAACACCAGGAAATTACTAGCTTGAACTATTACCTAAAATTGGAAGTTTTTAATGCACCATAAAAGTGGTTCATAGACACAAGTACAGCACGTCCCTGCCCTACTGGAATGATAGCTTTCTCATGAGTTGCATGACCAGAATGTCCCCGTACCATGGCTTCTCGCATTGCTTCCAAGATCACCCAATCAGATCCCTCTGCTTCAGTCAAGTCAATATTAGGTGGATCTTCTCCCTGTCACAGAAAATAGTGAGAATCACATCGAGAACAAAGCACAGAAAAAGCAATAGAGCAGAACATCCAAATTGTACCTGCAGATAAGACATGTGATGATGCAATTGAGGGTGGAAAACGATAAAACCATTGTTGTTAATAGCATAAGGATATCCAAATGCTCCCAATAAGTTTTTGGGATAGAGGTCCTCCAGATCACTGGTGGGTATGTCAGTACCAACTACACCTAGGAGCAGTGGATCACGCTGGAAGAAACGAGACATCCTTTGTAAAGCACGCATATGGATTTAGGCTAAAACCATCACTTTATGGAGACACTCACCACATCATATGATGTACTTCCGACTGGCAGAGTTACAGTGACAACAGGTCCTAGACCCTGAGATACAAAATATACACATTAAAAATAGGAACCACAAAGAAAGACCAAGTGAAATGGTTCTAGAAGAAACTCACTCCTTTGTCAATGTATACATTGTGCCAGTGAAACAAATCTTTGGTTCCTTCATCAGATAAAACCAATGGACGTCCTAAGACTCTGACATAATCCTGTCAATTTAAAATTTAATTTAAAATTTGCTATAACAACAGAATGTTCTGCTTAAAATTCTTTTTACTACCTGAATCCGATTTTGAATAGCACCCAAAGCCGTAATACTGCTGAAATATCCTCGTGTTTTGCAGGCCATGCTCTTGAGGATCACTGTAGGAATGGGGTGAGGCCCACAGCCAAAAGTGAACACCCTGACGCAATCTTCAGTCGATTCATTGCACAGATGAGCACTGAGCTCGTGCGGCCACTCTGTTCCACCGTCGCTGAAGAACATTATTGCCTTATGGCAGTTGGCTCCCTCCCAAGGTTCTCGGCTTTCAGAAAACTGCACAAAATAAAATGATTAAGCACTGAGAAAGTAAAAGGCTTCTATTACAAGGGAACCAAACAATATTTTTTAAGTTTAACAAATGCCATACCTTATTTTGGCGGTGAGGACCAATAACAGCAAGTAAATGTGCACCATCTGATACATTCATGCACTAGGCCCTGGCTAGAGTGAGGACTCGATGCTATTTGACATGCACACGACACAGAATCTAAAGCAACATAAACGAAAAAAAAAAAAAGGAATTGAAATGGTAAAATAAAGTGAATTATATAAGCTAGCTACAGTGCTACAAACATGCAAGACAAAACTAAAGATTGCCAGTAATTGAATAGGTTTCATTGCAGAACCAAATAAAAGTAAAACAACCAAGTCTCACAAATATGCAAAAAGAAATCTGTTATCATTATGAAAAGGAACATTTAGGTGCAATGCTCTATTGCAGTGCTTAACAGTCCTTGTCTAGAACCAAAACTCCAATGCCCATGCTGGAGCTGGAATATTTAAGGACAAACATCAGCAAAACAAACAGCAAATACTGACCCTCTGAAATGCGTCATAAGCAAACTCAAGAGCAGTTTCATAACTAGTAAGATTGCTCTCATGGAGGCGGTCCACTGCATCCAACAAAACCCGTTTGTTTTGACTAGTGGCAGGAACAAGGCTGTCCAAGCACGGGACAACCCAGTTTACTTCATTGTTGAACTGAAAACGAGGTATCGGTGATGTCCCAAAAGAAACAATATATTTACTTATTCTAGCAATTTAACAGGCACCTACCCATGCCACATTAACATAATCATCTTCAGAAAGGGTCTTAATCAGAGCCTTTACAGCTATCTTCATAATATCAATTGTTTGTCCATGAACACTCCCACTTCTGCAATAACACAAAAATAGATATTTCTTCAAAAATATTAAAAAGAAAAAAATTACATTTAACTGTCAGCTATTTGTTGATGCATTACTTGTCAATGAGGATTATGATATCTTTGGGTGATGAAATACTGTGAATGTACCATGGTCTTCTGCGAACATCATACAAATCTGGTGGGTTTAGATTTTCAGGCCACCTGAAATTTTATACGAATGTTAGAAGGTCTTATGTAGAGAATAAGAAGCTATTATGACTTTGGTGCATGAAAAGGGACACACCGAAGGGCAGGATAGATACGCATGAAGCCCCGTGCACTGCCAAAATACTGCCAGCGTAGCGTAGGATCTTCCTCAAAGTTTTTAGTAAAAACTCTGTCTAAGGCTGCACTCCACCGCAATCCATTGAGGATTTCTGGATCTGAAAGCAGGATAAAAAACCAAGTGATCCATCTTGAAAAGTTTTGAAAATAGCTTCCTTAATCAAATCTACAATTTTTGTTATTATTAAATTATTTTTAATTAAAAAATTTATGTTTGGAGAAATGATGTTTAACTGTTGAGATGCAACCACATGAGTGTGATAAGCATCTTGGATTAGGATTGGATTTATGGTTGGTATCACCTTTCAAAAGAAACTTTAAGACAGAAGGAATGCGATGATGTACCCATGAAAAATTATATCCATACATACCTCAGTTACCATATAAAGGTAATGATCTTATGATAAAGTAACTTCTGAAAAATACAACAGCCACTTTTTAAACAAAAGCAAAATTTCAACAAATGATTTGTTTAAGATTGGTCTACAATAAATGCAACACGTGCATCTCTAGCAAGCAAGGGGGTGAGACATCAGAACTATCCATGATGTTTGGGCAAAGAGGGGAGGGGGAGGGGGGATCTTTAATAAATCTTGAGTGGGAAAATCAAAGTGTGTAATCAACCTGCCATCTTATCCAATTATGTATTCCTTGTTTCTCCACATAAGTGGCTTTGTTTAGTCACTAAGCTCATTAACTATCATAACATAAAAATCTCATTGTTTAAAACCCATGGGGATTAATATGTGAATCATTACTTTAAGGTTCACTTGAAAACAGGGGTTTACATAAGCAAGATAAGAAACGCCCCACCCTACATAATAAGTTAAAATAACTCCGTCACAAGACACTTTCTTTTCAGAAAATGACTGTGGTCCTTGGTTTGCAAAGTGTGCAATAGAAAATATTACGTACAAATAAGCAATGAGTGCAAATGTACTAGACTAACTACAGTGTATGAATTTTACTGAAGAATTTTATCTTGCTGTTATAATTCTTGTGTAGCTTTGTGGAAAATTATGAGAAAGCCATAGAAGTGATCTAGATACTTCAAACAAATAGGAAAAGAAGAACTTCACAAGATTTGCTGGGACTTGGCCCTGAAAGATAATGCTCAACTCTGGTAGTATAATGGAAGCCCTAAAAGCTCAGCAAGAGGCACTCATTCTTTTTTCTTTAGTGATGATGAATGAAAGAAAACCTACACAATCTGTACAATTGAGCTGTGCATGCCAAGCAATGCCAAGCCAAGGCATTGCAATTCGAGGCAGATCTGAATGAATTAACACTTTGATTCACATACCATGACCCCAAACCAGTTTGAAGAGAGATCCCATCCCTAAAACAAAAAATTGGTCAGATATTGTGCTTGGAGACCGTCAAGTTGTAGCATCGTGCCATTTTGAGACTGCTCCCCTCTCCAAGATAGTAAAGAAACATGGGGGTAAACTATGGCTGTGCATCACAACTAATTTTTTACTGTAGTCACTGACTCTGAGACTCTGTGAAAACACAATCAGAACAAGGACAAAAAAAAAACAAAGAGAAAAAAAGGTGTGTGGAGTCGATTGCAGCATGAAAGAGTTTGTGAAAACAAACTATGGCACCAGAGGTGATTTTTAAAAAATGGAAACTTGGATTGAGATAGTCTTGAAAGTTCTTTTCAATTGAAGTTGAGATGCTTTTTCTTGACTACAAGTAGAATTTAAATAATGTCAGATGTGTGCCTAGCTCAAAGTGCCACATCTATGTACATACTTCCAAAGAATTTTAATGTCACTGAGACATTCCACACTCAGATGAAATAAATCCTGCCAACAAGGAATGAAGGAGATGGACGCATGCCATGTTGCATGTCACACTCTGGTTCAAAACCACAGCAAGCAAACATTCACTTCAAAGTCTGGCTTTAAACACTTGCTTTCCAATATCAGAACTGCTTTCCAAATTCTTAATAGAGCGCAAATTTAAAGAAAAGCAAAAGCCTGGAAATCTTAGATTAACTAAGAATTTTGACAGTATTCTACTGGAATAGCAACTTTCAAAGCCTATGACCAAAACACACCAAACAAAAGTGCTCTACACAAACAAGACAACACCACTCTAAGTGAAGTACTGTAACCAGTAAACCACAGAAACACAATGAAAAATAGTTCAACAATCGCACACAGCAAAGAGAAAACACAATTTTAACTCCTACAAATGCAAAGATGACATTTCCTTCTTCAGATTACCTCTATGATGAATGAAAGCAAAGGTAAAGATGGCAGAAAAAGAGAGAAAATATCATCTTATGAGGACATTAAGCCAGCACAACACACAAACACTTAAGAACTACAGTACCTAAAAATTTGAAAAAAGAATGCAAAACAAACTGAGAGCTGTCCAAACTTGCAAGGATGCTGCAAGTCAAACAAATTCACACCTCAGTGAATCCTACGCTATAAAAACGGGCTATTTGTAGAAGAGAATCACACCACTTTTCTCACTTTCCTGCTTTCAATTTGAAAGTCATTTGGTGTGTCCTGAGAAGGCTCTTAGGCTGAGAGAGTAAATAATTTTTAGAAAATGGGCTTTATACAATTCCTGTCCTTTAATCCTTCTTCCCCAGCTTTGCTGCTTTTATAAAGAAAATTTTCACAAAAAGCAAAAGCAATCTGATTCTCAATGCTAAGGGAGCTCACGGAGCGAACTTATGCTGATTTCACACACTCTAACACAAAATTTATACACATTGGTACCTGCTTTATACATTATCAATTAATTTAATTTATAGTGCATAAATCAGATCAACACTTAATTATGCTGACTTTTACATTGAAGCAGCACTTTATCTGCTGCAGTCTCAGAAATTTTGAAGATTTTCAGCAACATATAGTAAAATGAATGAAACCCCAGTTTCTGTCACCTCTGGACTGTCAAATTTTTAATCAAGTGAATAATATACTTGGAATCTGAACTGTATTAACATTCTCTCCTATCATAATAATGCAAATGCAAAGTACTTGAAGAAAAAACATAACATGCTGAAATGGCATCCACCCATTCTCATCCATCTACCATCTACGTACTTGATCATGATCTATGAAGATGCAGTTCAAGAACTCCAGACCCACAATTTCTTTGGTCAGTCTCTTCTGGTGTTTCTATTCTCTAGAGATGACACACACAGTAAAAGGAAAGGGAAGCTAGGAGTCATGTTTGCTATAACAAATAACAATGCAAGGTCAGAAAGTTTTCTTGGTCTTCTATGGCCATGCATGCCCTGGCCCTAACACACACAAAAACGCCAGGTTTGGTTTGCTTTCAGAGCTGCCAAGTGATCACCCAGGATCCAAACAAGGACCAGTGAAAAAATCAAAGCAGGTGGCCGCTAACACATTGAATATTTAACTACAAAGCTAGAATGGGAGTGAGTCAGAACTGGAAAGAGACAGACAACTCTGAAGCCAAACCAAACACTGCTCCTCGAAATGTAGAAGTCAGCACTAGTCAATCAGTTGGAACAGGCACCGAATGTGGTCAAACAGTTTGCATCATGCTGGTGTTCCCTACGTACGCCGGCCCTTCCGTGAGATGCTAGGAGCGGGAGTAAAGGACGGAGCCCGCTTTGGGCAGCCGTCTCCCTTAGGCAGCTCGGCGCCTCCCTTCCCCGCGGCGCGCGCTATGCTGGTGGCTATGCACCGGGCATGGTTGTGTCCTAAAAAACACCCCACTCACATCGTCATTCCTGTGCCACCGCCTCGTGTCTTGAGCTGTGATTAAGGGAGATCTTTATGCCTGTGGGACAACACATGCACAAGACTGGCAGACTTTCCAAGTTTCAACATTCAGTATGGTGAGGTGTGCCGATAAGATTAAGCAAGACGAATAATGCTCGGGCAAAACATCTTGTTTCAACGGATCGATTCATAAGACAATACGTGAATAGGACACAAATTGTCATTTCATTCGGCATGCAAAGTGCCATAAAATATTTAAGAAAGTGGAGTTTTGATAGATACAGTAAGAACTGTGCTCCTACACAATGAGAACAATTAAATTGAGAATGAAACACATAACAGCATCAAATATTCTTATATTTTTAAAGTGCTCTGGATTAAATATTAGCTCTAAAGAGTCTTATTAAATTTTAAATGCACTTTAAACAACAGACTATTTGATCTGGGAACAATATAGTAGACCAAACAAGTATATCTGTAAATAGAAATTGAATTTTCCTTGACCATAAATTTAGTTTTTGTGAAATGTTTCACAGTATGGCATAAGAGCTTCTCAAATATATGAACATAAATAAAATTATAAGTCTGCTACAGTGGCCCAAAACACAAATGCAGCTTCAGTTTCTGCTTATATACAGAATAACAAATGTCTGACATGCACCACAAAGCAAAAGAAGATACACATTGTAAAATTGTGAAATGAGCAAGCAAAACCCAGACCCAATATGAAAATGAAATAGATGCATCTTTTTGTTACTGAATCTTTGCATAGGTACTAAATTTGAAATTTAAAACAAATGGCAACAAGAAAATGTCACGATATGATTTCAAGAAATTGGAATGATGTTGTGAGAAGAAGAAAAAACATCTATAAATAACTTCTGTTTACTTACATCCTTCAAAGATTTCGAGAGGAATGTGCACTCCAGAGCTATTCAAGGAAACATTCTGCCCAAATGTTGGAGCGTAGATCAAAGCTCCATCCTCTTCTGCTTCAGTTCCTTTCACATTGAAAAATTGTACCCGACGGAGTGTCAACGTCAAATCTTCTTCATAACTTTCTTCGGCATCTTTGGCTGCATCATACAAGCGCTACATAACATAGAAGTTAATAGAAATCAGAAACAGAAAAACAAGGAAAATTTGATAGAAAACTGTGCAATTGCTTACCTGCAGTGCCTGTTCTTTCTTCCCAAGAAATTCATTTGCTTTGGAAATTACTTCATCTATAACTTTGGTCCCATTAACTGATACCAAGTCCATGTTTCGGGCACTTGAGTAAGCCTGTGTAACAAAAGGATACCAGGACATCAGCAAGGATGAGAATAGTGACAAACAAAGTTCAGACTAGAGCCTTGCAAAACTGACGGGAGAAAAAGTACACGACATACCTCCACAGCAGTACTTGTTTTCAAGATGTGAGAGAGGGAGGCCATCAAATTTTTCTCCAAATTGGAAGAAAGCTGTGATAACCTGTCAATTAAGCAATCAGACCATTGATGTCAACAAGGAGCGAGTGGAAACGGTCTGCTAGCCAAGTTCATAACTGGCAAAGCACACGATTATATAACCTCAATAATGTCACATGACCCGGAGGCCTTGAACAGCAAGCAGTAAATCAAGTCGATTGACACCAAAGCAAAAGTAACAAACAATGCCATTCAAAGTGTTAAGTTACGATTTTAAGAACCACCTTAATGTCACCGACACACCTGAGCCTGCCCGCATACTTACGTCTCCAAGTCGGGCAGCGGATTATCACATGACACATACTTAGAGCCGATGATTATCAGACAAGTGACCACATTCCACATCTCATTTGGACCCATTTGTTAAAAATCAAACTAGATTGGTGTCTCTGACACCAAATCTAGCAGACAATTTTCAGAGCCTGTGTTATTGATTTCCGTTTCGCGCACATGGGACGGAGGGGGAGGGGGCAGGGGGCGGGGAAGGGGAAGGGAAGGCCGGACCTGAGAGAGGCTAGCCCTAGGCGTATGAGAAATAGAGCGGGCAGGAAAACCGAGCTGAAAATTGATGGAACAGGTTCTTGTCCTCTACGAGAACTGGGGGATGGCACACGACACAGGGAATCAGGAAATTCTTCGTGGCCCACTGGGAACCTCTCTGTCGCTCGACCGGATTCGAACTGTCGCGCCAAACCGACCTCTGAGAGGAACAGGGAACTCCCGGGCGGCGCGGGCGGACTGCCTATCGAAAAGCTTTTTCATTCCACCTACGTTCCACAGAGTCACGTGCGAGTGTGTGCGTCTGTGCGAGTGAACGTGTGTCTGTGTGCGTCCGTGTGGGTGCACGTGCTTGTATGTGTGTGTGATATCGGGGCAGTAAAGCGGCGCGGGCCGAGCGAGCCCCCGGCCGCGCAGCCGCGAAGCCTTTCGCGCGGGCCGCCTGCCTGCCCCGCCAGGCCCCTCATCAAATCTCAACGAGGTAAGCCAACACGAACCTGTAATTTCAGAAAACGATGCAGTGCTGCGACACAAGTAGGCAAAAAGGCCCACGACCCTCCAATGTCGAGATGGTTGTCAACCTCAGCCTGCCTGCTAGGCAACTTCTCTGGAGCAAAGCTCAGTTACTGGCTGGTAGGCAGGCTGAGGTGGCAACCCTACCGACACATGTGCGAAGTGGCAACTCTAGCGGGCACACGCTTGGTCCCCGCAGATGGCGGGCCGCGGTGTGGCGGCGCTGGCGCTGGCCGTGCTGGCCTCGCTGGCCACGCTGACGGCGAGCACCGCGGGCAACCGCGTGGTGCTGGTGCTGAAGCACGACAGCCAGGCCAAGGCGGCGCCCAGCGACTCGACCCAGGTCCAGCCCGCCCCCAGCGCCCGGAAGAAGCCCTCCCCGCCCCCCGCCCCGCCCCCACCGCCCGCCCGCCCCCCGCTCTCGGGGCCCTCCGCCCGGATGGACCAACAGAAACAGGCGAGTGTTGGCTTTTCCAGATTTCAGGCAGCATGCGCCAACTTTTCAGTGTTGCCGCTTGAGTAGGCAAAGGTCACCCCGATGCTTCCAGAGTCGAAAGGGTTGTCAACTTCCGCCTGCCTACTAGGCAGCTTCTCGCAGGAAGGTAGGCAACCCTTTCGACACGGCGGCCTCCCTGCAACTTTTGCGTAGTACTTGCGTGGCAAACACTGATCATCCTTTGTAACTTTCTTGTCTATTCCTGTGTGCAGCCACAGGACTCGCACCGCCACCTCGTCATCACCATCCACCAGAGCGACAAGGTCGACAAGGTACAGCTTCTCGCGGGGCTCGGAGGCCGCTGCGCGACGACCCCGTTGCAACCCTCGTGTGCTTGTGTGCGCAGGGCGAGGCCGGGGAGGAGGCTGGCCACCACAAGCACCGGGCCGGCGAACCCAACTCGGAGGCGAATGCCCACAGTGGTGGCCGGGGAGCGAACCAAGAGGACGGAGGTCTTCAAGGTGGTGCCCGTCTTCACGGAGGCGGCGGCAGCCTTCAAGTAGGCGGAGGTCTTCAAGGCAGCGCCGGTCTTCAAGTGGGCGGCGGACTTCAAGGAGGCGGAGGTCTTCAAGGCGGCGCCGGTCTTCAAGTGGGCGGCGGAATTCAAGGAGGCGGTGGTATTCAAGGAGGCGGAGGTCTTCAGGGAGGAGGCGGTCTTCAAGTGGGTGGTGGTCTTCAAGGAGGCGGTGGTCTTCAAGGAGGTGGAGGTCTTCAAGGAGGTGGAGGTCTTCAGGGAGGCGGTGGTCTTCAAGGAGGCAGCGGTCCCGAAGGAGGCACGAAATACCAACCTCAGGGAGGGGGCGGTCTTCAGGCGGGTGGAGGCTTTCAAGCAAGTGGGTCTGTCCAAGCTGGCGGGGTCGGCCTTCAAGCCGGGGGCGGCCTGCAGGGCAGCGCGGGCATCAACGCAGGCGGGGGCGGCATCAGAGCGAATGCCGGTGGCGGCGTCCAGGGCAGCGCGGGTCTCCTGGGTGGGCCAGGCCTTCATGCCGGCGCCAGTCTTCATGGCGGCATCGGCCTCCAGGCCGGGGCCGGGGCTGGGGCGCAGGGCGACGCGGAGGGTGGCGGTAAACTTCAAGGCGGGCTGAACGCAGGCATTGGTCTTCAAGGCGGGCTGAACGCAGGCGCGGGTGGTGGCGGGCTGAACAAAGGTGGCAGTCTTCAAGGCGGGCTGAACGCAGGCGTTGGTCTTCAAGGCGGGCTGAGCAAAGGCGGCGGCGTTCAAGGCGGTCTGAACGCAGGCGTCGGTCTGCAAGGCGGGCTGAACGCAGGCGCTGGCGGTGGTGGGATCAGCTTAGGGGCTGGACTGGGTGTCCAGGCAGGGGCCGGCCTCCAGGCGGGCGGAGATGCACGAGGCAGCGCCCAAGGACAAGTAGGCCTTCAAGGAGGCCGGCAGAGCGCGCTGAGCGTCGGCCAGGCGGGCGCGGGTAAGTACAGGTAAGAACGGCGGGGTAACTCTGACAGCAGCCAGCGGTCGGCAGACTAATGTAGAGCGAGATGGCGGTAGGCTTGAGCCAGATCAGCCAGATGCCGGCGGAGCAGGTGGACCTCGGCGCGCTGTGCGTCCTGGCGTCCATGCAGCGCAACCTGCCCTCGCCGCCGGAGTCGTTCGGCTCCATCATGAATAGCCTCAACTTCCAGAACCTCGGCCGATCGGTGCGTCCCTCGCTCTGCCTCTCTCGCACCTCACAGCCATGAGTGCGAGAGAGACAAGACGACTCTCGAAAATCAGTGTGCTGCAATGACGGTAAAATAACTGGAAAGCCGGTACTTGAACCCGCGTCCTTGACTCCGGCGTGCAGTCCCGGCCCGCGGCGCAGTCGTTCGTGGCGCGGCTGCTGCAGGGCACGCGCAGCGCGCTGGGCGGCTCGGCGCCGGGCGCCTTGACGGGGCCCAACGTGTTCCAGCCGCCACCCGGGGGCCGCCTGCTCGAGATGTGGGACACGGCCTCCATCGTGCTGCTCGCCACGCAGGTGCGCCACGACGCCATCAAGGCGGTCAACATCCCGGACGGACTTAGAGCTCCAGGGTCGCTAAATGGGACTCGAACCGAACGGGTGACCCCACCAATGGATTGCTCTCCGAACGAGGAATCCACTCCGTTCCGTTCCGATTCTTGGTCCAGGGTGACCTGGGCAGTCTGCGCGGCCCGCCGCGGCCGTCCGCGATGACCGTGCTGCAGACCTTCGGCACCATGAGCCTGCTCGCGCCCGAGCAGGAGCAGAGCCTGCTGCTCGTCACCGGGGACCAGCTCATCGAGGTATGGAGGCAGGAACAGGTGGAGTGCCATGCCGTGCCACGCACACTGTTCGGCGTCGTGACAGGCCGTTGGCTGCGCAGGTGGTGTCCAAGTCCACCCTGGGCCTGGAGGACTCGGTGAAGCACCCGGCCCTGGCGTCGTCGTCCAACCTGGTGGACTTCGTGCTGGCGGTGTGCGGGCTGCACCTGCCGGGGGCGCCGGCGGCGGCGCGCACCAGCCTGGCCGTGCTGGCGCTCACGCTGTACGAGTGCGTGGCCGAGAACGACCGCCGGCCGGCGTCCAAGGGCAAGGTGGAGATGGTGAACCGGCTGCTGGTGCAGAAGTTCCAGTCGGCACACACGGTCACCATGACGGAGCGCGTGACCAACGCCGAGCTGCTGGCCAGGGTGATGCAGCTCGTCCCCGAGGCCGCGGCCGGCCGCATCGGGGACGCCGTCAGCAGCGTGTCGCCCAACTCGCCCAACCCCGCCGCCATCCACAACCGCAAGATGCGCGAGTGGCGCTCCATGGACCTGTGCGCCGGCGTGGTGCTCAAGATGGCCGGCATGCACCGCAAGGACCGCGAGCCCTTCCGCCTCAAGCAGGTCCTGCCCGTCCTGCCCGTCCTGTCGTCGTGAGTGGCGCTCCAGTTCGTACAGTGCCAACACTTTCGCTATTTTGAACCCCACGTAGAACCCCGACAAATTAAAGATTTTCCCGGAACATTATATGAGTTCCCAACCCCCTTCCGCACAGTGGACCAGAAGACCGGCGGAGGCGGCGAAAACTCAAGACGAGTTTTGAGCTCCAGCTCCAGAGTCGCTAAATGGGACTCGAACCGAACGTGTGACCCCACCAATGGATTCCTCTCCGAACGAGGAATCCATTGGTGGGGTCACACGTCCGGTTCGAGTCCCATTCAGCGACTCTGGATCTCAAAACGCGTCCGGAGTTTTGACCGCGCCCACTGCGTTCCGCCTTTCCGACCTTCGCGAACTTGTACTTGTCCGCCTTCTAGCGGTGGACTCGCGGCTCTAGCGGCGACGCGGCTACGCCACTGGAGGCGCGCGCCGTCCGCCCGTCCTCCGTCTGTACCGTCAGTGTGGTGGCGATAAGCCGAGGAACGCAACAATACGACTCTCTAGAAGGCGGGGGAGGGGGAGGGGATGGCGCCACTAGTCGGAACACAAAGAAAGAACGCTGCGCGGGGTCCGTTTTCAGTGGTTCGTTCAGTGGTCAGCCGTCGGCGCGTGGAGGAGGTGGGCTCAGAGACTTAGTACACGCTTGCCGCTGTCAGACGCTGTTGCGAGAGTGAATTCGAAGTTCAGCAGTGCGCGTCATTGAGACGAACTCTCGCAGTGAACGTGTCGTGGCGTGGTGTCATCTTCGTCGAAGTGCGACATCGTCCTAATCTCGTTTCATCCGAGTGAGTAGCTTAAGTATTTTTTGACGGACGATGTGGAATATGAGCCTGCTTGGGCGAAGGGTGTTAGCCAGCAGCGGCAGAACATTGCAAACCGTCACTAACTAAGGTGAGCTAACTATGGAGCTAACTCGGCGCCGTCTCCTGAAATGTGTTCCAGTTTCTCTGGACGCCATGGAGGCCGAGGAACCGGCCGAGGCCGCGGAGGGCGCTTTCGGTCTGAACGCGCTCCCCGACGAGCTGGTGATGCAAGTCTTCAGCAAGGCGGACTGCGTGACGCTGCTGGACACACTGCCACTGGTGTGCAAGCGGTGGCACCGACTGGCCCGCGACCCGGACGCCTGGGCGGGCCAGCGGTTCCGGTTTAGATTCTACGACCACAAACCTCTCAAACAGTGAGTCAAGGGGAAGTAACTCCAGCCAAATTCGTACACCAAAATTCATCAAAACATGAGAAATTCATCAAAATTCGACTAAAATTCATCGAAATTTATCGAAATTTAGTGGTGGTTTCTTCGCCCCCGCAGCCCCATCGTGGACAAGGCCAAGTTCGCCCGCGTGCTGCTGCACGCCCCGGCCGCCGCGTCGCTGGTGCTGCGCGTGGACAAGCGGCCCTGGCGGCCCTCCCCCCGTCTGTTCTCCGCACTGCGCTGCAGCCGCGCCCTGGTCCGCAAGGTGGACTGCCAGTTCCAGCGGTAGGTGGACGCATTTTGAGCTCCAGAGTCGCTAAATGGGACTCGAACCGAACGTGTGGCCCTCCCTTTGCGTTGCTCTCCGAACGAGGAGTCCATTGGTGGGGTCACACGTTCGGTTCGAGTCCCTTTTAGCGACTCTGGAGCTCAAAACGCGAGTAAAATTTTGGCCGCTTCACCGGTCTTCTGGCCCACTGTGCCACGGCGAGTCCCGCTGAAGTCGCCCTCGCCTCCTCCTTGTTCCAGCGAGGAGGCCAATCTCTTCTGGCCGCCCCTGCTGGCCTTCCTGCAGCGGCAGCGGGAGCTGCGAGAGCTGCGGCTGGTGCTGCGGCTGGAACGGACCCGCCGGACCGCCCCGGTGGCGCTGCCGCCGCCGCCGGCGCAGCTGGCGCAGCTCATGTTCGGGGGCCTGCAGGTCAACTGGGCCGCCCTGCACGGCCTGCACCGCCACCAGGACTGGCCGTTCCCGGCCTTCGTCCGCCTGCCGTACGACGGCGAGCTCGCGGCCCGCCTGCCGGCGCTGCGCGTGCTGCGCCTTGAAGCGGACGACACGACCCGCTTCCCGGAGGGCTTCGTCGCCGACCTGGTGCGCGGCGCGACGCAGCTCCGGGCGCTGGTGGTGGACATGCCGCCGCGCGGCCCCGTCTGGGACGCGTGCGCCGCGCTGCCGTGCCTGCAGCACGTCGAGCTGGTGCTCAAGCAGGGCGCCGGCTTCCCCGGGGGACTGGGCCAAGTCCTCCGCGACGCCAGCGAGCTCTGCGTCGCCCTGAGGACGTCCCTCCGCACCGCCACCTTCAGGCTGCGCGGCCACGACCTCGAGCACGACAAGGACGCCATGGCGGCGCTGCGGAAGCTCGTGTCTTGCCCAGCGTTCCGAGCCCAGCTGCCCAACGTGGACCTCGTGGCCGTGGAGTCGTCCGACGCTTGAGCCGAGGCTCGTCCAGGAACCAGCGTCCACCGGGGCGGGGCTCTTCAACATCGTCGGGGTCTGCTGGCGGTGGCGAAGTCCGCCCAGCAGACTGATTCCCAACTCTGCTTGACACTTTTTCTCTCTCGCTCGCACTCTTGTGGGACGCGGCGAGTGCGAAAGAGACAGCGACGAAAACAGGGCTCCGAATCAGTCTGCTGGGGGCAGGAGGACTGGCCAAATTCTTAGGGGAGGCAACTTTAAGTGATAGATATATTAATTAGTTTTGAATAAGTCCATGTTCTGTTTCAATTTTGAATAAACGCAGAATTACGAACCCCTTTCCTTCATTTGTAATCCCTTGAACCATCTTCGCACCGTCCTTCCCCGACTGAAAACACGCAGGTTCGATTTCTCATCCAAGCAGCTGCTTCTAGTCTCCCACGAAGCCGCTTCTTCTGCGAACACATTCACACTCACATTCACATTCACATTGGGATGAGAGGCACAAGGGCGTTTGTGACCTGCCACAAGGCCTTAGTGTGCAAACAGTTTCAATAGTAACAAAACAAGGCTGAAAATTGTTCCAGTGAAAATGCAAGTTCTCCCCTAAATTCCCGTTGATGGTTCGGACATTGCGGGACCGGAGCGTGCCTAGAGCGCACCGCTGATTCCTTTTGGCGTCTGACTGGCGAATGACTTTGTTGAACATGGAGGTAGACAACGAACTGGACCAGACTCTGCTGCAGCAGTTCAGTTGCATGGGCACCACAGACAAAGATGACTTAGTGAGGCAACTGCAGAAACTTGTTGGCCACCATTTGAACTCCACGACGGCTGCGTTTTTCCTTGATATGAACAACTGGTAAGTTGACACCCGGTTCTGTTGGTGGTGCACCTTTGTCTGGAGGTGCCACTTGCAGGTTGGGTGCCTCTGCTAGGCAACTCTTATCACTAAATCGCCTCTGTTGTCCTCAGAACTACACTGTCATGCACCTTTGGACCGTTGGCTCTATTTTAATTATCTCCTACCCTCCTTACCAATTGAATGTTTACTCTGTCAGTTAAATTTCTCCATGATGTGATGCAACCAAACATATCGTCAGAGCTCTAATTAAGATGACTAATCGCAGTTGCTTTATCTTCCGTTTAACTTCTGAACTGACTTGTTTTTGTGATGAGTCTCTGATACTGTCCCAATTGTTGTTGTCCAAATTCCTCTTTAAAATGTATTTTTCGATCATGGCCCAGTTGCGTGGGCATTCTACTTAATTCTGCTGAATTGTTGTCACGCAAAGACGCATACTGTACAGTACACAGTGGTGTCTCTTATCTGTGTATTGAATTCAGGTTCCTTTATCAACTCTGGGGCTGTCTCAACAATACTTTGAAAACTACAATAATACTTCTGAATTTTGAATTTCTTCCAATACTTGTGTTTGCAAATTTACCTTTAGAATCATCTCAATTTTTATATCTATATTGATAACCATTAGGTGGTGTACTAGTTGTTAACTTTAGAAATGTGTTGCGCAGGAATCTACAAGCTGCAATCTGTTCCTATTTCGATTGCCAATCCCCAACAGACCTGCCGTCCATGGTCCTTGTGAAGGATGTGACGATAGGTGAGGGAGAAAGTGTCCCACCAGCGACCCAGTGAGTATCATGGATATTCTGATAAAGTACACTGCAAGATGGATGTGGACCAACTCAAGAGATAACATTTGCCTTTCAGATTCACCAAAACATGGAGAGTTCAGAACAATGGTGATGATGAGTGGCCAGATGGCTGCTGTCTACAATTTACTGGCGGAGTTCAACTCTCAGAATGTGAAAGGTTGTTTCTTTTACTTAAAATTTTCATTTATGTTTTTGTTTTTGTGAAATTATAACTTTTTTTTTTCCTTTCAAGGGTACCTGTACAGCCTGTACGGGCAGGTGCCGTTACAGACATCAGTGTGGAAATGAGAAGTCCTTTAACACCAGGAATCTACCAGAGCAAGTGGAGAATGGTCACACCTGCTGGGTCATATTTTGGAGGTAAAGTTTTTTTTTTTGTTTTTTTTTTTAAAATGTGTTTGAACCAAAATTAGCTGTACATTCTCACAAAGTTTGAAGAGAAGTTCAGAAACTCTGAGATAAGGTCTTTGTTGCTAGCTTTGAGCTGTATCTCGGAACTCGCTGACTGCAAATCAATCTGTGCTCTACACTTTTGTACATTTCTTTTTTTCCAGATGTCATCTGGGTTATTCTTACGGTAGCAGAGGGGGGTACCATGGCATTGACGCAGCAGCTTTCACATCTCAGTGATTTGGGGGCAAGTCCTCCGCCACATGCTCCTCACATGCTCAATCCCTTCACCAGACTCCTTTCTAGTCATAATGTCTTTCAGGTATGGGCAATGCCATCTTCTGAAATTTTTATCTGCAGAATTGTATAAAAGTCGACTAATGCTTCTTTTGTATGTTGTCACAGGGCCAAGCTGAAGGTGGGGACGTAGCTATGGATTTGAGACCTAACGAAGGACCTGAATGATTATAAGGTTCGGAGCAATGCACTGTTGTGTCAAGAATTGGGGGCTTAGGGCACAACTCATGACTGAAGATTTTTTAATTTTAGTTAAGTTTCTTTGTAAACAGAACCTGTGAAAACCCTTCAACTCAAAATCTGCGTCTTTTATATGTAGTTTTGATAAACATAATACCGTTATTCTGGATCTACTGCCAGCCAAGAGGTACCTGGAACTGCGCTCCCCCTAAAACCCTTAAATGCCTCTTGTTCACATACATTCTAAACTTTGCTCCAAATGAGATGTGGGTGATTTGCATGTTGTAAGATTTACCACATCTAAAATTTAAATTATAAATTCTCTCTTAATTTAAGATATCAGTTGTATTATATAACTTAACTAACCTTATGTCTCAAACGAATTTCTCTTGTAGCAACCTTCTTTTTATTTTCCGTGATTAAGTGGTTCATCCAAAGAAGTCTATGCAAAACTTATTCTGTATCTGTCTTATGTTTTTGTACAAAAATTTCATAGTTTGTTTGCTTGTTATCTTTGTTTGTCATTTGTTTAATACTGAGAGGATTGAAGTCACTCTCATCTCAGTTTCCAGAGATATTTATCTAAAAAAGAAGTACATGTTCTTTAAACTTCATTCTGCAATTCTTCAAGATGTTAAAAAAGTAAAATTAAATTGGAACAGTTGGGTGACTGTTAAGTAAACCGAAATATTTTCTATGCTAATGACCTGAGGGTTCGCCTGAATCTATAGGTCCTTTTTGCCTTCCAAGAGACATTCCCAATTCCAATTTTCTTAACAATACAATTCCAAAGAACACTTACAAAGGAAATTTATTGGACCATTTAATCACCCTCTGTTTTTAATACTTGAGGCAGCTGTGGCTGCTGTTAAATGATCACATTTTGTACAATTTAAGATAGGGATGTGTATTGTGTTAAAATTTCTTCCAATGGTGAAAGAGTAGATTCAGAAATGGTTACTTATTAATCAGTTTGTAGTTTTGGCCTGAAATATGTGAGTATGTTCCAGCCTAACAGATTTTTCTCACTTATTCAGAAGTTGTTATGTAACCTACTTTTTATAGATGTAATTTGTCCAGCTGAACACAATACTTTGTTTACATTGCTCTGAAAATAACTATTAGGAGCTTAACATATATGCCCCCTGCTGCTAGAGGAACAATTTTCTTTCTTAGAATTTGTGCTACTAAAGCTCTGTTGCAATAAGCAAATTTAACTTTTTGAAAAGGATGGATAAGGACAAGGCTGTGATGTCTCTTCTCTTCTCTTCTCTTTATTTTGGCAGAGCAGAATGTGAAAGGCAAGTGTCTACTGCTTCCACAGTTCTTCCCATCAACGGTGTTGTGTCTTATGTATTGTATGTTTGTTACTTTGTGGTGTGAGTTAGTGGAACAGTGTGTACAGAGTGAATGTGGCTGGGACTGCCCTCCTGTATTGTATTTTTGTATGCGTGAGTGTCTTATTGTAATGTATTGTGAGGGGTAGGTACGATGACAACTGGGCAGTTTTATGAAATTGATATCTCCACAAAGTGTGCATAACTTCTTTTGTCTGTAAAGTTTGTTCCTACAATTTTATTTTGGGCTTAACAAGTAATAATGCAGCTTGGCAGATTCTTCCATTTTTACCCTCGAAGACTCCGCACTTTAAAGCAATTTAAATTTAATTCTCGTTTTACCTGTGTAACGACTACTGCCAGCTAAATGATCGTCTTTCTACATCTGTAAGTTGATGCCTGTGGATTGTCAGTTGGATGGGTTTATTATTTACAAATTTACATATTCTCTATGCGCAGCTACCTTACTTTCAATTTTGTGTTTTGTTGTCAGCTAGAAAAAATCAAGCATTTTGTAGATTTTGAATTTTATTAATATGTACTCTTGTTTCATTTGTATAAAAGAAAAGATTGTACATAATTAAAGTATCCATTATAAATTTAAAAAATGTTTGTTTCAAAACTTTATTATAAGGTTTTGTTAATAAATGACATCATCACTGTTTGACTCGTGTACTTCTGTGGGAATATTTGCTGGGTGGGACTCTTGTCTGATGTGTCATTTATCAACATTTCCTAATGTTATGTGTTAGTTTGTGGAAATGTCTTTTGTACTTCTACCAGGAGCCAATATTTCTCTTCTTTAAGGTAGGACTTAGTCTCCAATGTTCAGCGAATCAATTGTGGAGGAAGCATCCTAAAGTATCTCGATGCAATCATGAATCTAGTGATAGTTGATTCTGACACTGATAGCTATGCGATTTGTTATTTTTGTGCAAAACTGTAGTCTGTTCTTTGTGACAACCTGGAAGGATTTTATATAGGCTCAGACTTTTGTGCTGTACACGTGTCAAATTATCCTTTTGGCCTGTTTGTAGCACATTTGGGATGCTTCTGCCTGAAGTACATGGCAAATTCCAGCCTTTTGGTTAAAAATTGAATAATACCTATAAGTAATTGTAGAATTCAAGGTTGTGGATTGTCCACATTTACACATGTGTGCGGAGCTAAAGAAATTATTTAAAGCTCTATTTTATTAATTAAAATCATGGTTGGTTGATTGATTTAAAATTTTAAAGCATTGATTCGTTGTTGGCTTAAGGAACTACTTGAAAACAAGCGAGAAATCATTTCAAATCTCGTTGACATGTGTTGTTCAGCTAAGACTTTTCTTGGTTTTTATTTACTGGAATAAATTGTTAAGAAATGAAACTGAGAGTTTTTTTTTCTTGGTGTACCAAATACAATTTCAACCCTTCCAGCCTTCCACCTTAAAAGATCTTCGCCGAGGGAGGGTGAGGGGGGCGGTAGCGGTAGGGGGCGGGAAGAGATTCGCGCTGCTACACAAATTTCTCATACTCGTGTTTGGGGAGCGATTTGACAGGTCGTCTTGTCTGTGCCACTGCTGTCACGACTTTCACGGTGTGCTCCGTTCATTTCGAACGATTTTTTGTGAGACAATGGCAAGGAAATCGTGCGCTGTCGCGCTCAGCAACCCGTCAACTCCTGCCAGTGATATCGTCAAATGTGAGTGACATTATCTGCTTTCGTGGTCCTAACCCTTTCAATGTTCTGGTTAGCTAACAAATAAATACATTTTTTATTGAACTTTGTTGCGTTTGGCGAGTGAAATAAAATTTGACTTAACATGACGTTATTCACTGACTTGGCTTAAGTTGGTTGGGATACTGTGTATCATCAAATCACTTGTCGTGATATCCAAGCACTTCCATTGATACTAGCTTTAATTTTTGTTGCAGTGATTGTGAATGAAGACGAGTTTCAGCAATCAGTAATCCTTGAAGAAGGAATCATTGCTTACCCATGGCATATAGATACCAAGTATTACACAGCTGACATACACGTCTGTGCTCTGCAAGAAAAAACACTTGGTTCTCCAGACTTTGCTAACTCAGTCCAGGCAGTTATTGTTTATTTTGACAGTTCAAAGGTACAAAAACACCTCTTTTTTTGAGTCTGGATGTTACTTGAAACCGTCTCAACATTTTGGCTCATGTTGCAGAATGGGGGACTCTCGGATGCAGACCAGTGGGAGCCTTTCGTTAAAGAGTATGACCCTGACATTCGCATTTTGCTATGTGACAACTGTGAAGAAAATCCGTCAAAAGGAGTCAGCAAACTAGCCGGTAATGTTCTCTAACTTGCTCATGATGGACACACAATTGTTTTGTCCAGAATTAGACATCTTTTATTCACCTTCATCTGCTTTTATCTTTTTGTTTCTCTTTTCAGCTCAAGAGTGGTGCATTGCACGAGGCTATGAATTAGTCGAGATCAACCCAGAAAAGGATGAGGAGTGGGAAGAAGAACAAGATTTTCTTGAAACTACAGGAATTCCTAGAATTGTACAAGCTCTGCATGCTCATGTGTGGCCTGATTTATGCATGAAAGGTATTATAATTTCCTAATGAAAATTTCAATCACCACTTTCTTGTTGCTCATTTATCCTTTTAACTTCATTTAATTTTTGTCTTGTGAATTTAGGAGAAACGAGTGACTGCTCCCGTGCTGTTCAGTCAATGCTCCTTAATTCTAGTGTTGCTGCTAATCTTATGGAATCTAGTGGTGTTGATATGGACGAGTTGCTTTCAAGTAACAGAGATGGGGATGAGGGTCTCGGTGAAGAGTTACGAAACCTGCGTCTGCATGAAGAAGCCCTTAAAAATGACAATTCATTTGATCCGCATATTTTGGATGACCCACCAGGTTAGAGGCTAACACTTAACAAATTTCTTTCCTGTCTGTCTTCATTCAAAAAATGAATTATTCAGTTACCTGAAATAACTGTTTGTTTTGTTCCATTTCAGATGCTCTTGGGTCAGGGGGTAGCACTGATGACTTCTTTAAATTGTTTCAAAATTTAGCAGAAATGAAGGAAAGAGTATCCGGAATGACTACAGATGATCGAAAAGCTTGTGCTGAGCAAGTAGTGAAAGCTTTTTGGCAAGTTATGGGTGGTGATAGTGACGAATTAAGTGATGAAAGTGGTGAAGAAAATTAAACTAATTTTAGGTGAAAAGTGGACGACAACCTTATTATGTTTGTTTGAACTGTTAGCTTATAAATTTATTACAAATAAAAGACTAATTGCAGAAATTTCTTTTTTGTTGTCACAATTCTATTTCTTTTCCTAGGCACTCCTAGCCATTCCAGACTCCCCTGCAATCTTGGTATTGACTTCTACCCATAAGAACACATGGAAAAGAACTGAGCTCTTCTGCCAGAGTAAATGTTGGATTCAAAATCCAGAAAGAAAACAGGATCTTTTGGAAGTCATTTGGTTGTTGGATGCTGGTCATTAAATTCTCAAATTCTCAACTCTATTGAACGAGTTTATTTTTCAAAACAAACATAATTTACATGCCTAGTCTAGTTACACAATCAACACACTCAATATTTATGTACAAATGACGTAGCGATGCCAAAGAGCAAAATCTTCGGCATGGGGTTAATAATCAACAAAAGTAACGTTACTTTCATAAATTATCATTAATCACAAAATGGGGGCAGTGGGGACTCGCCGGAGGGTCGTTCAGTAGGGACCGCCTTGTTTCTGCCCATGGTGGCCACCGTTGCCGCCCTGGTAGCCGCCGGAGCCGCCCTGGTAGCCGCCGTTGCCGCCCTGGTAGCCGCCGTTGCCGCCCTGGTAGCCGCCGGAGCCGCCCTGGTAGCCGCCACTGCCGCCAGAACCCCCGTTGCCCCCGTTGGCGTCGCCGCCCTGGTAGGACACGGTGGGCCGGTAGCCGCCGGCGTCCGCCACGTACTCGACGGTCTGCAGGCGGCCGTCGGGCAGCACCACGTGGTAGGAGCCCTGCGTGAGGTCGCCGTCGCGGCTCTCGCGGTGTCCGAACTGGGTGCCGTAGTCGGGGGCGTCCACCTCGTAGGAGAACTCGTACCGCGCGGGCTCGTTCTGATTCAAAAAGAGGGTTCAGCGGGAGTCGAACCCCGCCTCGCAAAGCGCCAGTAGACGGACGCACAGTGGGCCAGAAGACCGGTGGAGGCGGTCAAAATCCCGGACGCGTTTTGGGCTTCAGAGTCTCTAAATGGGACTCGAATCGACCCCACCAATGGATTGCTCTCCGAACGAGGAATCCATTGGTGGGGTCACACGCTCGGTTCGTGTCCAGTTTAGCGACTCGGGAGCTCAGAACGCGTCTAGAGTTTTGGCCGCCTCCACCGGTCTTCTGGCCCACTGTGGGACGCCGCCCTTACAGACTCGTCGTCGTCGCCGTTGTGACCGCCGCCGTATCCGCCGGCGCCGCCCGAGTGTCCTCCGTTTCCGGAGTACCCGCCGCTGCCGGAGTACCCGCCTGCTCCGCCTGGTGCACCGTAAGACGTGGACAGCGACCTGGGCAGGGAAGACGCGGGAAGTGATGCCAGTGTTGCCACATAACAAGGCCAAAATCCTCACGATGCGGTGATGCACCAGTGTGGAAAGGGTTGCCAACCTCAGCCTGCCTGCAAGACAACTTCTCGACAGCAAAGCTCCGGTTTTGCCTGGTGGTCAGGCTGAAGTTGGCGACGCAGTTAACTCTGGAATTTTCTCATTCTTGTGTGGCGACACTGGGCCATGCCGCCCGAACGCGTTGCTCTTGGATGCTCACCTTCTCGGGGCTCCGTAGCTCGACGAGGGCTTCGTCTTGCGGGCCGACGGCGCTCCGTACGAGGACGAGGGGCGTCCGCCGTTGGGGGCGCCGTAGCTGGACGACGGGGCACCGTAGCTGGAGGACGGGGCTCCTCCGTGACCTCCCGACGACGGGGCGCCGTAGCTCGACGATGGGGCGCCATAGCTTGATGACGGGGCACCGTAGCTAGATGAGGGCGCACCGTAGCTAGATGACGGGGATCCTTGGCCGCCGGACGACGGGGCACCGTAGCTAGACGACGGGGCGCCATAGCTGGACGACGGGGCACCGTAGCTGGACGAAGGTGCGCTGCCGCCGAACCCGCCAAAGCCTCCGCCTCCCTGGCCGCCGCCGAACCCGCCGAAACTACCACCCTGGCCGCCGCCGAAACCTGCGGCGATGAAAAAGAGCATCTCAAAGCTGCCGAACAACCAGTCCTCTGATTCCAAAAAGGGCTTTCGTCGCTCCGTCTCTCTCGCACTCATGGGGCGTGCCGTGGGGGTGCGAGAGAGACAGCAAGGCCCTCGCTTACCGCCGGACGGGGCGCCGTAGGAGGAGGACGGTTGCCGGGGCGCGCCGTAGCTGGAGCTGGGCCTGGAGCCCCTGGAGGGCGCCCCGTACGACGAGCTGGGAGGCTCGGCCACGCTCACGGCCAGCACCGCCACCAGCAGCGCGATCTCCTGCGAGGACAGACGACTTCCAGTGAAGTGCGAAACGCAACGCCTCCAAGGTCCAAGGCTGCGGTGCGTAGATCCGTATCGCAGTGTGGGTGACGTCGGCGACGTCCCCTCAGACGGCCGGGCTCCCAGGTGTGCTTTGTGGCCGCCAGCACCGCCGGCACACTGATTCCGAGAGTCGTTTTCTTCGCTGCTGTCTCTCTCGCGCCAATACGGGACGGCCCATGAGTGCGAGAGAGACAGAGCGACGGGAACGACTCTCGGAATCAGTCTGCAGGACGCGAATGCGCGCCTCCGGCAGTTCCAGTGGGCAGTTCTCTTCGGTCCTTCGGTCAAAAGGACAGCCCCGGAGAATCAGAAAATGGGCAATGGGCACTGAAAGGACGCCCTGCCTCGCCCTCATGCCTCGCCCGCGCCGCCGCAGAGTCCAGCAGACCCCCCCAGAGCACAGCAGACTTCAGCAGAGTACAGCAGACTCCAGCAGAATACAGGAAACTCCAGTAGACTCCACCAGACTCCAGCAGAATACAGTACGACTGCCTCAGGCTTGCTCCAGTCAGTTGGCTGACACCCGCAACAGGCTCCAAGAAGCCAAGGCAAGCCAAAGCAAGCCAAAGCCACCCGGCAGACTCCTTTCTCGCATGTCCCAGGACTTGTCCCAGGATGCCTCCCCCGGTTTGCATCGCAGTCGCGCAGTTCCGCTCCACCAGATCCGGAAACTGAAATCCGAACCGTCTCCTTGTTTCCTCGACCCCAAACTCGCTCACCGGAGCGGGCGGCCCGGGACCGAAGGGTATACCCTTTTCCAAGCGACGAGAGGCACAATATTCCCTAAAAGACTTTTGGCGATGTAGTAGCTGGACCTGGACGCGTGGCGTTGCGGTAACACTGCACAACGGCGTTGTCCGCGTTTTCGTTTTCGTCGCGTCATGTTGGCGAGGGCCGAGGGGGTTACGGGATGCATGGGCCGCGGACAAAATGCCTTTCTTTACCAAGGCGAAGCCGCCAAGCCGCGAAGCGCGTTTTTAAGCGATGCACACTGACCCGTTGTTGGCTGGCAAGCCCGGGCAAGCCCTGCCGTGACTCTTTGGTCCGAAACTCGGACGTGTTGAAAGCCTCATTCAATTCACCACTTGAGGTAAACACACTACATTGGACACCCGATGTTTTAAGCGACTTGTTTGGTGTTGTTGTTCAATATGGTGATGTTGGTCAATGTTGGTGTTGATCAATGTTGATGTTGATCAATGTTGATGTTGATCAGGCTGGGACTGGCCGCCAAAAGGCCCCGGCGGATAAGACCGCAAAAGCCCCCGATCATCATTGTTTTTACCCTTCATGACCAACTTTTTGAGGCTACCGCTCCCAAACTAGTTGCGGTCAATAACCTTCCCGTACAGGACATGAAAGAGTAGGGTCTTAAGAATACTAGGGCGTCGAGGAAGGCCTTTTAATGCAACTAGATTGGACGCAGTGGCCGCCCAAAGTCAGCAAAATCAGCAAATTTCCAAAATTCGACCACGTTTTGACCAACTGGGTCGGAAAATCGTTGCGGTCAAAGGCAAAATCGTTGTGGTCAACGTCTTCCCGATGCACGGCATGAAAGAGTAGGGTCTTGAGAATACTAGGGCGTCGAGGGAGGCCGTTGGCCGCACTAGATCGCACGCAGTGGCCGCTCAAATTCAGCGAAAACGGCTACTTTTGGAGACTCAATCACTTTTTGACCAACTTTGTGACGTTACTGCACTGAGAAAACAAACGCGGCCAATTCCGCACGTGTGGTGCGGACTGGGACTTTGACCACGTTTGGTGACGCGGCCGAGGTCAGTCTCGTCGCCGCATCACCAAACGCGGAATCCGCCACGTTTGCGCCATGTTAAAGGATAGGGCCTCGATAAGCTTGACCACGTTTGCGCTCCGAATTGCGATGACCGCATCACGAAACGTGGTCAAATCTTAACAAAATTTGACCACACCACCTCGTGCGGAATTGGCCACGTTTGTTTTCTCAGTGTGGTCCCAAACCCGAAGGCCCCGGCAGATTTTTCTGCCTGTCTGTCCTGGCCAGTCCGAGCCTGATGTTGATCAATGTTGGTGTTGATCAATGTTGATCAATGTTGATGTTGATCAGTGTTGATGTTGTTTTTGTTAAGTTGTACTGTACCTTGAGCGTCATGGCGTGCTGGAGCTGGCGACGTTCGATGGCGTTGGAAGCTGCGTGGTGAGACTAGAGAGACCCGTAATGCTGCTGCTGCAGCGACTGATGTCCAGCCGACATTCGGGGGAGCATTTATACTGCAGGCCGCTGGGTTCGGCGGGGCCTTCCCTCGACGCACTCCCACGCACTCGCTCCGTACCTGGACCTCTCCCTCCCTCCCTATCTCTGCCTCTCTCACCCTCTCCCCCGTTCTGGCGTTCCTGGGTCCCTCACATCGCCTCCAGAAGACAACTCTAACACACTGCAGACCTGTCTTCTTGGTACACACTTACAAATGCATACGTTGGCAGGTACACACTTACAAATTCCTATGCTTAGCGTGGAGTTTTACGGAGCCAAGCATGCGTTTGTAAATGTGTACTTGCCAAGCAAGCATTTGTAAGCGTGTAGGTACTACGTAGACAGTTAGGCTTGTAGTGCACATGACGTAAAATCTGCAGGGATATTCATCGAGACAAAATAATCGTCTGTTTTGAAGATTCACAAGTACATCTCACTTTTAGTTATTTAATGAATGACGACAAGGGGTGACAGACGTAGTCTCTTTCCACCACCACCCCATCCTCGTGCTTGTGTCCGGCGAGTGTGTCAGCAGACTGATTCCGAGAGTCATTTTGGTCGCTCTGTCTGTCTCGCGCTCATGGGGCGTCCCCTATAGGTGCGGGAGAGACAGAGCGACCGCAGCGAGTCTTCTTTTTAGGCATGTTTTTAGGAGTGGTTGGGCCGTGCTCGCTCGCGGTGCATGCTGGATGGCGGGAGTGCTGTTGGGAAAAGATGCCAATGAAAGACCATTAGGGAACATGCGATACCATTTCCGCAGTTTCCCCATATCTATATTTTTTTTTTCGAGGGTTGTCTCTGCTAACAAACCGTTCGGGTCGGATTCCGCGAGAGAGACAGAGCGACGGAGAGCAGTGCCGGGCATCGGCCTGCCGAGAGCCACCATGCATGCCGGGCAACAAGCGCCTGAGCGTGCCTCCCTTGTCCTACACTGCAAAAATGGGATTTTTCGGATTCGACTGAGTATCTTGTTCTGAAAATAGTTCCAAATAGAATAATGAAAAAAATCTGAATTATCAGCGTTTTACAATTTACTCCGAATATTTGGCTCTCTGGGCGACCTCTAAACGACCTGCCAATCGACATCAGAAAAGGAACGTTCCCGTTCCCGTTTACGCCTCATGAGCGCGAGGGAGACAGAGCGACGAAAGCGACTCTCGGAATCAGTCCACTGCCCCAATGCCAATGGCAATGTGGATGCGGCTAAGTGTGAAATAAAGAGGCATCAATGGACTGCCACGCATCTGCCGTCATCCGCGATGATGCGACGGTGGTCAGGCGCCTGTCTGCGGACTGGTCCAGTTACCGTCATGCCCCCCCCCCCTCCTCTTTCTTACAGTGGCGGCGCGGGGGCCTCGCCGCCGTCCTCTCGCTGCCAGGCAGCACACTGATTCCGAGAGTCTCGCTCTGTCTCTCTCGCACCCGTACGGGACGCCCCATGAGTGCGAGAGAGACAGAGCGAGGAGCGCGCTGCCCGGCAGGTGCCGCGGCGCCACCTACTCGCAGTGTAGGCACAGTCTCTTCGTTTGCACACGTTCGGCCCTCGTTTTTTGCAGTGGGCCTCCCTTTTCTCGGTACACGACCGTCTACTTATCTTTCTTGCCCTTTAGCGCTAACACCATTCGAAACCCATCCCATGACAACCGAGCATTTTAACAAGAACATGACGTTTATTTTTTTCTGTGACAGTCGACCGAGTGCGCTGCTAAATTAGTCCAAGCTTTCGTTCGATCGGTCGTGGGAGGGCGCGGCGCCGCGTGCCGGCGGCAGTGGCGTGCCTGCAGACTGATTCCGAGAGTCGCTCTGTCTCTCTCGCACTCACGGGGCGTCCCGTACGGGTGCGAGAGAGACAGAGCGACGACTCTCGGAATCAGTGTGCTGCCGCCCGATTCCGCCGTCGCGTCGTCCCCCAGCCCCAGGCCTCCGCGTCGGCCGGTACTTGAACTCGACCTTGGCGGCGACGGGGCGGTCCCGGGGCGCCGCGCCTATGACAGGGCGGGGCGGGGCGGGGCGGGGCGGGGCGGGGCGGGGCGGGGCGGGGCGCCCGTTAGACGTCCGTTTAACGGCCCATTACCGCCCCGGAGACGGACTCCGAACAGACGTCGCGCTGTCACTCTCACACCCCTCCGCCGCGCCCCGTGGGTGCGAGAGAGACAGAGCGACTGGGCGTGTCGACCGAGGAATCAGTTGGCGGCGTTTACCGCGCATCAACCTCCTCGTCGCCTCGGCGCCGCGTCCGCCTGGACGGCCACGACGGCGTCCTGGCGGCCCGAACGACGGCGTCCTCGCCGCCAACGACGCGGCGGATGGCCGGTGCGGGTCAGTGTCAGTGCGGCCGGGACGATCGTTTCGCCGCTCTGTCTCTCTCGCACTCATGGGGCGTCCCGTATAGGTGCGAGAGAGACAGAGCGACACGAAACGACCCCTCGAAATCGCTTGACCGAAACCAGCAGTGCAGACGAAAACAAGTTCAAATCGCTCACTTTTGGCGTCAATTTTATCTCCGAGTTTTTATTTTTGACCTTATTCCGCGCGCTTGAAAAAAAAATTTGCAGTGCGCCTTTTGTTGTTGTTTTTGTTTTTTTTCCCCCGCCTTTTTGGCGCGTCTGATTTACAGTGTCGTTGCTTGCTTCTTGCGTCGCCCTGCGGTCCTCCGCGGCGAAAGGAGATCGGCCGGTCGGCATGACGTCTCAGGGATGCACATCACGCCGAGCCTCTTCCAGTGGCACAGCGGCACTTGCGCGTCGCCACGCGCCGCCTGCACTGCAAAAAAAGGGCCGGAAGACCGGTGGAGGCGGCCCAAACTCTAGACGCGTTGTGAGCTCCAGAGTCGCTTGAAGGGACTCGAACCGAACGTGTGACCCCACCAATGGATTCCTCGTTCGGAGAGCAATCCCATTGGTGGGGTCACACGTTCGGTTCGAGTCCCATTTAGCGACTCTGGAGCACCAAAACGCGTCTAGAGTTTTGGCCGCCTGCGCCGGTCTTCTGGCCCACTGTGCACAGTCAGTTTCCAGCGGCGGGGCGGGCCCGAAAGGCAGACGATCACTTGTGGTCCAGCCGTTAATCGCAATCGCAATCGCAGTGCGCGAGCGAACGCCGGGGAGGTAGGCCGCGGTGAGACACCGCTGCACTGCGAGGCGGCGGTGGCCTACCCTCCAGGCGCTCGTCGGTGTCACCACCACACCATAAGAAGCTGTCGGGAAAAGAAAAAAAATTCCAATGCTAATCGCATTGCAAGGTGTTCCCATTTTCACATTTGGTTATTTTGAAATAGCCATGTATTGGACCGTGCCAGTGCCCGACTATGAGAAAATCCAAAAATTTCAAAGTGCGCATGCGCTAAATTTAAACTAACCAATAGAAAAGAGTTCTGGTCAAACCTGATTCAGTTAACACCATGACCACCTCACTCCATCTCGCGACTTGCAGTGCTCATGTTCGCCAAACGAAAGTCACCCGCGTTCCGAAATCACCCCTCCCGAGTTTATAAAGTTTGTCAAACCAACCATCGTGCTGTTTTTACGTTGAGAGTAAGAACTGTTCTACAGAATTGACGAAAACATGACAAGACAACCGCAGCCTTTAAAAGCATGCCAAACAATCCAACCTCAGCAACAATGGAGGGGCAGTTTCAATGCGCGCCTACTCGTGTTTTCAGCCTCGCGATTTTCGAAAGGGCGCAGACGGCAAGAGAATCGGTGCCAACCCACGAAAATTAATTTGATGCGTCGTATCTGCTACGAACTTTTTAGTAGTGACAGACTTTAAAGATGTTCCAACGTCGGGACACCGTGCAATGCGTCACCATTAGCATTTTCGAATTTCACGGCGTTTTGATTTCTCTTATCGGCGACTTTAAATTTTGACGGGTGGTACGATGGGACCATGCCGTTGCCATGGTGATTTTTTTTCATGTTTTAATCATTTGCTCAGTACACAGATGATTTCTTGTTACTTTGATGAGCCAGGAGGTTTAGTTTTGAGGAGTGCCACATTTTTTATTTGAACTATTTTTTCATATCATGAACGGTTCTCGTTTTCGATTGTTGCAAATTTATGTTTTTCGCGTTTACGGAAAATTTCCACGATGAATTTTCGAAAAAAATTGGAATTTTCGTTTTTTTCATGGTCGAAATAGTTTAGAGTTGTTTATTTGAAAATCGAAGAGGGGGGGGGGGAAGAATCCACGGACCTCGGACAATAGGGGTTCTTGGGAACCCCTAAAAAATTAGCTCGCGTACGAGACCGGTCTGTCCTTTCTGTTGTCTGCTGGCTTCGCCGCGGGTTCTTCGCCCTTTCTGTTTTTGGCGGGGAAAAGGTGGCAGGACTGGGCTGGGGCCGCGGCGGCGGCAGCGGCGGCGGCGATGTGAATTTTACAGTGTCGGCTTTGCGGTCTGGTCCCGCGTGTGCCCTGTGTAGCATCACCTGCGTCGAGTGCCCTCGTCCGTTGTCGCGCGCACGCACACACACGCAACACACAGACATGAACACACACACAAACACACACACACACACACACACACACACACACTGAAAGTGTGAATGGCATAGGGCCGGCGACTGACTGACAGCGGACGGGAGGTGCCTAAAGACGCCCCGGTGCCGCTGCTGCACTGCACAGTGGGCCAGAAGACCGGTGGAGGCGGCCAAAACTCTAGACGCGTTTTGAGCTCCAGAGTCGCTGAATGGGCCTCGAACCGAACGTGTGACCCCACCAATAGATTGCTCTCCGAACGAGGAATCCATTGATGGGGTCACACGTTAAGTTCGAGTCCCATTTAGCGACTCTGGAGCTCAAAACGCGTCTAGAGTTTTGGCCGCCTCCACCGGTCTTCTGGCCCACTGTGCTGCGCTGTACTGCGACTCGGCCGGCGTCACAGTGTACTGTATCGAAATATCGAGCCGATATCGCAACTTCGGTTGCGTGTTCGCTCACCTGTCCTTCCTCGCCTCCAAGGCTGCGCCGGTTTTCTTATTCTCGATTTTACTTTGCTGTGTGTGTCGCGGAAGGGAGGAGGGAGGCATGGAAAGTTTCCGAGTAGGGACATTTCGCCATTCGCGTTGTCCAGTCGGACACAAATCCGTTCGAGTACCCACTTGGTTCTCTCTGACGGACGGCCTGAAAGGACTCGCAGAAGGTTTGGTGCAACTTGCTGTGGAACCACCCGAGCAACGCACGCAGACAGAGAGTCGCGTGTAGCATCACACTGTAAAAGTCAATTGAGAAATTTAACCAAATTGAACGACGTGTCAGCTGAAAATACGGTTTTTCCACATTAGTCACCGTTTTGACCGACTTTGGGCCTAGGTTGGCAGCCCCGTGCTGCGACAGACCACGCGCTCGTCCATTTTGCAGCGCAGGCTCCTCCACTACACCATAAAGCGGCCACTTCTTGTCGCGCCAATTTTTTTTAGCAGTGTAGTCCACTCTGTCCGGCCCGGCCTTTTGGATCCCTAAGAGCGCGTTTCACTTTGTGCGGGGCAGACGAGCGATTCCGGAAACACGTGTCGTCGCTCTGTCTCTCTCGCACTCACGGGGCTCCCCGTAAGGGTGCGAGGGAGACAGAGCGACCGGCCGACAGTGTAGTGGGTGTAGAAGAAGTTGCCTACCTGGCCGCGTGCCCGGGCGCCGCGCCAGAAGGGGAAAGGGGGAGGGGTGTCGGATTAGACAGAAATAAAAACACAAGTGTAAATTAAGGAGTGATTAGTCCGACGCGGCAAAGCGGAAAAAAGGCGTCCAGTAAAAATAGAGCAAGTTTGTGCATTTGGAAAACTGCCACCGCCACTGGAAGTGGCTGCGATGTGGAGGGTCCGGCTCGGGCCGAGGCTGTATTATGGATACTTTCACACCCAGCGGGCTCAGTGGGCCAGAAGGCGGCGCAGGCGGCCAACACTCTAGGCGCGTTTTGAGCTCCAGAGTCGCTGAATGGGACTCGAACCGAACGTGTGACCCCACCAATGGATTCCTCGTTCGGAGAGCAATCCATTGGTGGGGTCACACGTTCGGTTCGAGTCCTGCTTAGCGACTCTGGAGCTCAAAACGCGTCTAGAGTTTTGGCCGCCGCGCTGGTCTTCTGGCCCACCGTGTGACCTCCACACTGCGAAATCCTATCGTCACCTTTCCCGCAGTGTACCCGCCCCGCGCCGCTCCGCTTCTCGAACTTGCGGGCCGTCTTAGACAATCGTCGGCCATTATATTTGAATTACAGGAAGTGACGGCGGCTTATGCACACCAAGTTCGCAGGTGGTGCGCCGTCACTCTGTCTCTCTCGCTCTCGCAGGGCAACAGGCGTGTGTGCGAGGGAGACAGGAACAGGGGCTAATCAGGGGCGTAATAATCCTAGCAGGGCTATCACCTGCAGGGTGCGGCGTGGGCATGATCCCTGAGTCTCCCCCCCCCTCTCTCTCTCCAACCCCTCGAGATAATCCGGCCCGGCGTAGGCCGCGTCCGGTTTCAAACTTGCCACGATAGAAAGTTCCTGCAGTATCATGCACTCATTTGCATTTTTCCCGTTATCTCTGCCCTTTCTTCTCCGTTTTCTCTTTTCCGTTCGCGGAACCCAAAAGACAAAACAAACCGCGCCCGTTTTCTTCTGTTGCGTAGAATCCTGGGGAAATAGCCCGTGCTGTCCTGTCGCACAGTGGACCGGGAGACTGGTGGAGGCGCCCAAGGCACGCGGGGAGGCGGATGGGTGCGAGAGAGACAGAGCGCCGTTCGGAACCGCTCTTCTGCCTGGGTGGCGTTCAAAAAACGGCGGCCTTGCCGGGGCCTTGCGAAGGGCGCCGCACAGTGGCCCAGAAGACCGGTGGAGGCGGCCAAAACTCTAGACGCGTTTTGAGCTCCAGAGTCGCTAAATGGGACTCGAACCGAACGTGTGACCCCACCAATGGATTCCTCGTTCGGAGAGCAATCCATTGGTGGGGTCACACGTTGGGTGCGAGTCCCATTCAGCGACTCTGGAGCTCAAAACGCGTGCGGGATTTTCGCCGCCTCCGCCGGTCTGCTGGCCCACTGCACCCGCCCGGCGGGTAGGCAACCCTTCGCGCCCCATTCGCGCTCCTTGCCTGGATGACCCCCGTCTTCCATTCAAATTGACGTTTGATTGCCCGCTGCGCTGGCTCCGTGGCGCGCGAAGGGTTGCCTGCCTGCCGGGCGTACGTCCCGAAGAGGTCGCATGACACTCGTGCGAGAGAGACAGAGCGGCGAAAACGACTCTCGGAATGAGTCCGCAGGGCCGGCAACGTGACGGACGCCGCCCGACGGCAACAGTGCGGCTGATCGCCGGGCTGGCCAACCTCGCCTCGCGTCGCAGCGCGAAGAGCCGCCAGAATGATCTCCCGCTATTTTTCCGAGCGTGAAATAAGGCTGTTGTGGCGGCAGTGGCGCAGCAGCCGTGCCAGTGTCCATGCTCATGCAGTGCGGCCAAGTTTTTGACAGCCGCCGTCTCTCTCTCTCTCTCTCTCTCTCTCCTCTCTCTCTCTCTCTCTCTCTCCCTCTCTTCCTCTCTCCCTCTCTCCCTCCTCTCTCTCTCTCTCTCCCCTCCTCTCTCTCTCTCTCTCTCTCTCCTCTCTCTCCTCCCTCCCCTTCCTCTCTCTCCCTCTCTTCACTCTCTCCCTCTCTCTCCCTCTCTCTCCCTCTCTCTCTCTCTCTCTCTCTCTCTCTCTCTCTCTCTCCTCTCTCTCTCTCCCCCTCTCTTCCTCTCTCCCTCCCTCTCTCCCTCTCTCCCTCTCTCTCTCTCTCTCTCTCTCTCTCTCTCTCTCTCTCTCTCTCTCTCTCCCTCTCTTCCTCTCTCCCTCTCTCCCTCTCTCTCTCTCTCTCTCTCTCTCTCTCTCTCTCTCTCTCTCTCTCTCTCTCCCTCTCTCTCGTAATGCGCCAAACTTTTGGTGCTCGCGGCCCGCCCGTCTTTATCTGTAAAGTTGGCACGCTTGGCCCGCTAGCCGGCGAGCCGGCCCTGCCCAGGCCTGCCCGGCAGGCTGACAGAAGAATCGCATACATCATCTTTGAATAGCCACCCAGGCTCATTCCTTTCGTCGCTCTGTCTCGCTCGCACCCCCTGCGGGACGCCCCGCGAGTGCGAGAGAGACAGAGCGTAGGCCGGACAGCAGCGGGCACCTGTTGTGTGTTGAGGGCGGGTGCCGCCATGCATGGTGTCACACCGCACCGCTCTCTTCGCGCGGTTTCTTTTCGACACGGAAAATATCGACCTTTTTTTCGGCAAGAATGTTGCCGCACTATGAGCAATCGGGGGTAAGAGGAAGTGTCCGAGGTCGTTCGCAGAAAAAAAAAGAAAAAAATGGAAGCAGGACAAGTTGAATGGGCGCACAGGTGACTTGGGCAGGCGTGCCGCATGATATTTTCCTCGTATTTTCCTCGTTCCTACAAAATAATTACATTATGCAGTCGGCCGAACAAACGTGTTGCCTGTCCAGCCTGTCCGTACTCTCACCAGTTGTGTTTTTTACTCTTTCCCGCGTAATGCAAAAATAGACTCTTCTTCTTCTTCAAAAAAAAAAAAAAAAGAAAACAATTTTTTAAAATGTAAAAATTTATTGGAATCTTTAAAATATTTTTCAATGCAAACTGATTCTGATTTTATGAAAAATATTAAAATGTGTTTTTTTAATCAAATGAATCCTCCTGATGTTTGAAATTTGAAAGCTGTTTTGCTGTCGAGAATCGCAGTGCATTTATGCGGCGTCCTAGGGGCTCGGGCCGGGGAGGGGGGGGGGAGGACGGGGCAGGACGGGGCACTGTTTGGCGGTGACGGCACTCCAGGGTGGCGGGACCAGAGGGGGGGGGGTGAGTTGGTAAAGGGGGAAGCTACAGATAAGGAGGCCGTGCCTCTCGGACTGGCTGGCGCGGGCTGGTGTCTGCCGGGCCGGCCGGCCGAGACGGAGCTCTGCTGTAGCTTCTGCTGCAGTCCTTGTCTCGGTCGGTGCAGCAGGCCGCGCAGCATCAAGCTGTCGAGTGGAAGGCCGCGGGGGCCGAGGCCGGTTTAAATCATGCCGGGCCTAACAGCTCTGGTGATGGTGATGATGACTTTTTTATGATGATGACGATGGTGATGGTGGTGAAGGTGATGGCGATGATGGTGATGGTGATGTTGATGGTGATGATGATGACGATGGTGATGACGATGATCATATGATTCGTGGAGGCCGCTTGAATGGGAAAACGTGCAACTCTATGGTTAAGTTTCAAAAAAAAGGAAAAAAAAAACAAACTAAAACTTGATTTTCCATTGGAAACGCAAACCTTCTCTTTCCGATTCTTCTCCTTCTTCTTAAATCCCTCCCTGTTCTCATTCCGGCTGCTCGAGACAGACAGCCCCGCGAATTATACGGCTCGTTGTTGTCGTCCTTCTCGCTCCCCCGGCGTCCCCGGCGCCGTCTCCCTCCCACCGGAAGGGCTCGGGGTGATCCGGACGCTCTAGCCCGCTCCAGCCGCCGGCCGGACTCGGAAAGCCCCGTGGGCCTCTCTCTCTCTCTCTCTCTCTCTCTCTCTCTCTCTCTCTCTCTCTCTCTCAGACAGACTGGCCGGGGCTCCAGTGAGGCAGTAATGACTGCTGGCCGCCATCCGGCCCACGAGGACCACTTGTAAGAAAACAAAAACAACTAAAACAAAATTTAGTAAAGGGCGATTAAAAGCTGGCGCTACCTTTGTCCCGGAAGGGTCGCCTTGGAAAGGATGCACTGAGCTCGGCCGTGCTTGGCTGTGATTAGACGGGAACGTTCTGCCGTAGGGGAGAGTGTCAGAAAAAACAACATTGTTTTACTAAAAATGGCAATTTTTTAAGTAAAAATTAGTGCAGTTGAACTATTGCTGCGGGATGGCTGTGTAGACCCAGCATGGGGAATGAGTGGGAAAAAGGGGGAAGTGGGGGGAAGTGGGAGGAGGGAAGGATAAGGTTAAAACGGCGTACCCAACGCGCCACCACTGCAATCTCTCGACAAAAAAAAAGCGAAGAAAAAAACCCTTCTTTGCAAAAAGATGCAACCAAGACGTGGCGGAAGGGCCGCTTCGTCGCTACCCAGCGATGCAGCTCATCTACCGCCATTCAGCGAGTCAGACGGACGGACGGACGGACAGACAGGAAGACAGACAGACAGACAGACATCCCTCGCGCGCGGCGTATTGGCGGCAGGCTTGGTGGCACGCGGCTTCTTTTTTCCTCTCTCTCTCTCTCTCTCTCTCTCTCTCTCTCTCTCTCTCTCTCTCTCTCTCTCTCTCTCTCTCTCCACCGGGGCCGCCCCGCCGCACAGTGGGCCAGAAGACCGGTGCAGGCGGACAAAACTCTAGACGCGTTTTTGGCCCCATAGTCGCTATACAGGACTCGAACCGCACGTGTGACCCCCACCAATGGATTCCTCGTTCGGAGAGCAATCCATTGGTGGGGTCACACGTTCGGTTCGAGTCCCATTTAGCGACTCTAGTACTCAAAACGCGTCCGGGATTTTGGCCGCCTCCACCGGTCTTCTGGCCCACTGTGCGCCGTTCCGTGATGGCGGCGTATTCATTGCCACCACAATGCGCGTGACTCTGTACTAACAATGGCCGACGCGAGGCGCGGGAGGCGAGGAGAGGGGCAGCTTTGTCTCCGCGCAGTCATCTCACCGCCCGAGCGCGGACTTCCGCCGTGGCACGCCGTGGCCCCGCACACTGCGAGTCGTTTTCGCCGCTCTGTCTCTCCCGCACCCTTGCGGGACGCCTCATGCTTGCGACAGAGCGACGAAAACGACTCTCGGAATCAGTCTGCCGCGAAGCCTCACCCCCTTCCCTCCCGCTTACTCCTCTTCCTCCCTCCCCTCTCCTCCTTTCCCCTCCCCTCCCCTCCGACGCCCTGGAGGACGACGCGGTGGTGGCAGGGGCGGTGGCAGGGGCGCAGCCCTCGCAGGGGGAATCATGAGCGTATTGTGAAGTTCTGGGGGTCGCCGCCGCGATCGGTTAGGCCTAACTGGTGCCAAATGACGTCGTCGGCCCCGACGGCCGCTCGGCTCGGCTCGGTTCGGCTCGGCTCGGCTCGGCTCGGCTCGTGGGGGCGTCCCGATTTCTACATTATTGTGGGGGAGCTGAGATACTTGACGCGGAGGGGTAGGGTGGTGCCCGGGAGGGGGAAGTGGAAATGAGAAAGAGGACGGTGAGGAGAGAGAGAGAGACAGAGAGAGAGAGAGAGATGGACCACGAATCCCCCCTTCCCTAACCAAGCCGGAGCCAGTGGCATATTAATTCTGTAGATGTAGCCGGCCTTCATCTCTGGTTCTGGCCCGAACTCTTCCCTGCTGCTCACCAGGTTCCTCACCCGGGGGGCTCACCCCACGGTGGGCCAGAAGACCGGTGGAGGCGGCCAAAACTCTACACGCGCTGTGACCTCCAGAGTCGCTAAACAATACTCGAACCGAACGTGTGACCCCACCAATGGATTCCTCGTTCGGAGAGCAGTCCATTGGTGGGGTCACACGTTCGGTTCGAGTCCCATTTAGCGACTCTGGAGCTCAAAACGCGTCCGGGATTTTGACCGCACCGGTCTTCTGGCCCATTGTGGGGCTGCAAGGGACGGGAGTCCGCCTGCGGGTTCGCGCGGCTGGCCCGTGGCGCAGCGGCGCGCGCCGGGTTGCCTACCCTCCGTTTCACAGGCGCTCCCTTCCCGTCGCCATTTTTCCACGTCCCCTCCTGATCGGACCCTATCCCAGCCGCAGATCGGATCCGTGGGCGTGGGCACGCCGTAGGCGTCGAAGCGCGGCGGCCGTGGCCGTCTAAGGTTGGATCCAGATCCTCTCTGGTTGGGTCGCGTCTCGCACGCGTCGCGACAAACTTTGCTGCAATACCGCTCCCAAACTAAGGCGGCTAATCGCACTCCGTAACAAAGGTGTTCTAAAAGAAGGCCCAAAGAGTACCCACCCGTCGACGGAGAACCATTAGCCGCCTTAGATTAGACGCAGTGGCTGCCTAAAGTCAGCCCAAACGACGATTTCTACACATTTGTTACCGTTTCGACAAACTTTGCTGCAATACCGCTCCCAAACTAAGGCCGCTAATCGCACTCCGTAACAAAGGTCTTCTAAAGGAAGGCCCAAAGAGTACCCACCCGTTGAGGGAGAACGATTAGCCGCCCTAGATTAGATGCAGTGGCTGCCTAAAGTCAGACCAAACCACGATTTCTACTCATTTACCTTTTTTTTCTTTTCTTGTCCTTTTTTCTACCAGTGGCGGCACGCCGCGAGCCGCCTCTACAGTGGCGTGGAGCGACCCTAACCTTCAGCCCTGGGCTTCGGCCCGCTAAGCGACTTACCGTGACGTACTCTTGACACAATGACCCGGCTGAGTCCTATTCACTGGCTGGCCAGTCGAAGCGCCCCCTGATTGGTTTGCTGTTGCCGGCCGGGGCGGTCGGACAGGCAGACAGGCAGACAGACAGACCGCCCTTTGGCCTACCCACCTGCAAGGGCAAACAGTCGACGGCGTAAATAAAGGAAGAAGGGCTACCTGCCTAAATCGCTCCTTAAACGCGGTGCATCTTTCATGAGCGGGAATCCATGTCCCACTGTAACTGCCACCCAATCCCCCCTCCCGCTTCGCGTGATGAGGTGGCAGGGGGGCGCACAGTGGGCCAGAAGACCGGTGGAGGCGGCCGAAATCCCGGACGCGTTTTGAGCTTCAGAGTCTAAAATGAGACTCGAACCGAACGTGTGACCCCACCAATGGATTGCATTTGATAAAGTGGTGAAACGGAGAACTGCGCTTGAAGCCGAGCGTAGCAGCCACCACGCTTAGAAAAAAAAGGCGCAAAAGTGCGCTTCAGTTGGACTACAGTGTGCAAGCTGCAAAATTGGGTTCGAGCGAACAAGGCTTTTCAATAGTGTCCTCTTAGTTCGCGAACAGGGCTGCCAACTTCTTTTTCTGGTGTAGGGCGGGACGCGGCCTGAGAGGCCGAGTGAAAGGGTGCGAGGCGGGCAGGGCGGGCGAGGCGAGGGAAAAGCGTTATTGGCAAGTTGTTGAGGGTGGTAGCACTGTCAGCCGACTATTGAGCCTCGTCGACTTCCGCGGCATCAAAGCGCTAGCGGAGCTCCGGGCCGGGGGAGGGGGCGGGCTGGAACACACAGTGGGCCAGAAGACCGGTGGAGGCGGCCAAAACCCCAGACGCGTTTTTAGGTCTAGAGTCGATAAACATGACTCGAACCGGACGTGTGACCCCACCAATGGATTCCTCGTTCGGAGAGCAATCCATTGGTGGGGTCACACGTTCGGTCTGAGCCCCATTTAGCGACTCTGGAGCTCAAAACGCGTCTAAAGTTTTGACCGCATCCACCGGTCTTCTGGCTCGCAGTGCCGCGGGGTCGTTGGGCAAGGCTAGGGCTAGACTAGGTAAAAATATTAAACAAGTAAATGAAAGTTCTTTTTTTCAGGGTTGCAATAATTTTGCTGGTGCCGGTTGGCAACGCTACACTTCTTGGCTTCCCGGGAGTTTCCGGGAAAACCAGGAACCGTTTTTACCGTGTATAGAATATGCTGATTTAATTAAAGCGTAAACACCAGGCTTTCTCTTTGGAAACGACAAATTCCGGATTGTTTTGCTTGGCTGTGAAGTCAGAGTCGTCCCCACGCGAGACAGACTGCCTCGCGAGCGCTTCCCGGACAAGGGGGGGGGGGGGGGGTGCTCCTTCCGTTTTTCGCTCATTGCTCCGTTTTTGCCACAAATTACGAATTCAACACCCGACCGCCCTCTGCCCTGCAGACAAAGAGACCGAGGCGAGCCGAGACGGCGCGCGACGTCTTCCGAGACGACAGTCAACGACCAAAAACGGAGCCCGGCCCAGAACGGATGGATTAACTAATGGAAACGAGATTAAGTCGCAGTTAACCTTGGCGTTGTTTGTCAAATATTTTGGAGGCACCCCGCAGGGCCCGAAGGCGAGAGGAGAGCCATAAATTGCGCAAATGGGGCCTCCGATCTGGTTGCCGTCCCGCATCCATTCCGCGAGGATTAGCCACCCTTGATTACCAGAATAAATTAATTCGCGCCCGATCAAACTCGCAGTGGCGTGTCTAAGCCCGTGAATGGTGGCTCCAGGGACAGGAGACCCACTCTCTCCTCCCCGGCGCCGCACAGTGGGCCAGAAGACCGGTGGAGGCGGTCAAAACCCCGGACGCGTGTTGAGCTCCAGAGTCGCGTAACGGGCCTCGAACCGAACGTGTGACCCCACCAATGGACTGCTCTCCGAACGAGGAATCCATTGGCGGGGTCACACGTTGGGTTCGAGTCCCATTTAGCGACTCTGGTGCTCAAAACGCGTCCGGGATTTTGTGACCGCCTCCACCGGTCTTCTGGCCCACTGTGCGGCAGTTGGCAGTCGAATCTTTCTTCGGCCTGTTTGCTGACCCGTCATCCGCCTTAATCCGAACACCCAATCCGCGCCTCGGGCTTCGGGACGGCCAGCCGAAGTCAGCCGAAGCTGTCCGAAAACGCAGTCAAGGGGAGAAAATTGTCTCAGCCTGTTGAATGGAGAATGGGGCCCGCCCTGCCCTGCCCCGGCGCACGCCAAGAAGACCCAGCCGGTGTCCCGGCCCGCCTTTCGCTGATTGTGGCTCGTATCGAACTAATGGAGGGGGAGGGGGTAAGAAAACAGAGAGGGGGGGGAGGGGTCCCTGTTCGCATTGAAAGCACTGCCACTCCCCGTCAAAGTGGCGCGTAACTTGTCGCCGCGTCGCGCCGCGTCGCGCAGCGTGCACTCACGACGCGGCACTCAATTAGCCTCTCGATTTCACGGGGCACTGTTCAGTTAGCGAGTGGCGGAGCGGAACGCCTTCGCAGCAGGCGCTGCGACCGTGGGACGACTTTCAGCCAACTCGGAGCCTCGAAAAAAATAAAAAAATAAAGACGTGTTGGACTGAGGGACAAGTTTTCCAACGACCTCTCATCTACAACGTCGAAGTCTGGCACTTCCACTTGTCGGTTTCGCGAAGCGTTCGGAGGCGGAGCGCCGCGACGCAGACATGAGCGTTTCCGGGAATCACTTCACCCGTCGCTGCCAACTTTGGTTTGATGAAAAGCCGCTCAGTCTCTGCCGAACACCTAGTGACTTAATCTTTCTCCATCTCCTTGTTTTTTTTGTCGCTTTTGGACCGTTTTCGGAGCCGTTTTAGGGACGTTTTGGGGTCCCCTTGAAGCCAATCTTGGACCGTATTGGAGCCGTTTGAGGGCCGTTTTTGAACTTCGTTTGTGGACGCTTTAGACCGTTATTGGAGCCATTTTGAAGCTGTTTTGGAGCCATTTTCGAGCCGTTTTTGGAGCAGTCCTGTAAAGCCTTCATGGAGCAGTCTGCAAAGTCTTTTGGGAGCAGTCTTTAAAGCCTTTTTAGAGCAGTCTGTAAAGCCGTTTTGGAGCCGTTTTTGAGCTGTTTCTGAATCGTTTTTGGAGCCGTTTTGGTGCCGTTTTGGTGTCGTTTTGGGGTGGTTTCAGGGTCGCTCTCGGGCCGTTTTCGGGCGGGGTGGCTTCCACAACGTGGCACAACGAATCAATCAAAGTTGGAATGAGACGCGAGCACGCTGCCGGAAACGCCGGATGGCCCTGGCGCACATTTCCGCTCACGGCACTCACGTGTCGTGGCACTCCCAAAAATACTCGCCAGGGGCGGCGCTACTCTTGCCTCTCTCGCACCCATGGGGCGTCCTGTACCGGTGCGAGAGAGACAGAGTGACGAAAGCTACTTTGGCAGTGAAGGGCGAACTACGAGCCCAAGTTGCCACAATGGACACCTTTTCCACTTTCCGACGTGAAGACACTTCATGTGTTTCCCATCACCACGCGACCTCTCCTTCTCTTTCGCTCCGTTTTCTCGTTGATCTCTCTCTCTCTCTCTCTCTCTCTCTCTCTCTCTCTCTCTCTCTCTCTCTCTCTCTCTCTCTCTCTCTCTCTCTCTCTCGGCCACTGGCCTGGCCACTGGCCTGGCGCCCCGACGCACCGGGCTGGCTTATAAATATGTCGGTTTATATTCAAATGAAGGGTGGCCGCAAGACAGGGGCGGGTCCCGGCGGGTCCGGAGGGGGCCAGCTGCTCTCTGTCGCTCTGTGTGCCGCCGCATCCAAATGAAATAATAATAATTGTCCCGGGGGAACGAGAGAAATAAAAATGGAACGGCGGCGGCGCGGGGAGTCGAACCCGCGACCTCGACTACACGGTGCTTTGCGCGGTTCATTGTGTCGGCGGGCCATAAATCATGACGGGTCAGTGAGTTTCGACACCGCGTCCCATGGTCTCATCTTGTCGCGATCGGAGGGAGGAGGCTCTGACGGGACGCGGCCTGACGGCTTCGGGAGGGACCCAGCCAGTCCAAGTCTGACGGATATCCATCATGCCGCTGTCTCTCTCGCACTCCTACTCGATGCCCCGAGCGTGCGACAGAGACAGAGCCTTAATCATCGGCCTTCTCAGTGGGCCAGAAGACCGGTGCCAGCGGCCAAAACTCCTAGGCGCGTTTTGAGCTCCAGAGTCCCTAAAGGGGACGCGCACAGAACGTGTGACCCCACCAATGAATTGCTCTTCGAACGAGGAATCCATTGGTGGGATCACACGTTCGGTTTCCGGAGTTTCTCGATGGCTTTTCATTTTGAAGCACTGTACTGTCACGTGCCTGTATTTTCATTGGTACCCGACTCGCTGTCAACAAAGTCGATGCATGGCTGTACTGTCGGGAATTCTGCGCCATCTACCCACTTCTATACACAGCTCACTCACGCAAACACACAGACACACACACACACACACACACACACACACACAGAGAGGCATGCGCGCAAGTCTTCCCGCCCTCCCCCCTCACACACACAGACACGCTCACTCACACAGACACGCCCACACACACACACACACACACACACGCCTACTCACACAGACGCGCACGCGCGCTCTTGGCGCACGCGAGCATACTAACTCCCTGTGGACGAACGTGCCGGCCATGTGAACACTTTCTTGACATTGATTCCGTCTGTTCTGTTTTCCGCGCACATTCCTCTGAACGAAGCACACTTCTCCGCCCGTGGTGGTAGCGTCTCTCTCCGCCCACACACACACACACACACACACACACACACACACACACACACACACACACACACAGAGCTTGTTCTCCGCCTGCTGGTCATGCACGCGAACCAATTGAACCAATGCGCGATGCCGTTCCGTCCTTAGAAACTTCAAACCAAATTTTAAAAATAATGTTTCAAAATTTTGCCATGAATCACAAAAATGTTGGTAGTTGAACTTTGAATTTGCTCCGAATGATTTGGCGACTTCATCAAGGCCTGTCAGTCTGGGCCGTAACCACCCCGGCCCTTCTTGTGCCGGACTCGGCCGAGATGGGATTCCCTCGGCCAGATACAGGCAGCGGGGTGTCACACAACTTAGTGGCCGAGATTGGGAGGGGGGCACAGTGGGCCAGAAGACCGGTAGAGGCGGCCAAGGCTCTAGACGCGTTTTGAGCTCCAGAGATGCTGAACAGGACTCGAACCGAACGTGTGACCCCACCAATGGATTCCTCGTTCGGAGAGCAGTCCATTGGTGGGGTCACACGTTCGGTTCGAATCCCATTCAGCGACTCTGGAGCTCAAAACGCGTCCGGGATTTTGGCCGCCACCACCGGTTTTCTGGCCCACTGTGCTGTGTGCTGGCCAGGGGGAGAAAGATGAAGGGGATGAGGGTGGAGAAGGAGGGAAGGCGACGGCGGGTCGACTTTAAGCCCCACGGAACTAACCGGCCGCTGAGTTGACGTGCTCCCCGCCGTGCACCGCACGCAGACAGGAGTGTGTGTGTGTGTGTGTGTGTGTGTGTGTGTGCGTGTCTTCGAGCTTCCCCTGTGTCTGTGTGTGTGCGTCGACGCGCTTGTGCGTGACCGCGGCCCGTGCATACCCTACCTGGGGTCGGATTTCGGGCTTCGGGCGTCTGTCTGCTTCTGTTTTGCCGGTGTGGGCCGTCAGGCCGTTTCGTGACCTGCCTGACCCGGCCTCGCCGTGTGTTTAAGATAGAGGGGAACCAAACGCCAAATGAGGGCACACTGCTTCATTTCAACAGAGTTACTTTTAATTTCGCTCTGCTGGCCAAATTCTCATGCCATTTGAAAGTTTTGAATGAAGGAAAGAATTACCCAGGCAATGTGATGCTCTATTGAGATCGCTTATGGTGGAATCTAGACAGTGTGGAGCAAAACGGACAATATTTTCAAAAACAAATTGAAATGCACGACCGTCCGATTGCGCTCTGCTTTGCGGCGACTTGGCGTGCAATCACCCGATAGGTGACTGGCGAGACGACCCACCCCAGGGCCGCCTCGCGTCGTCATGGGGACAACGAAATCAATCAGTAATCGTCCCCGAGAGTATAATGGTAGTTCCGTGGCGGAGCGGGGCGGGGCGGGGCAAAGGCAAGGGGGTTGAAATGGAAGTGGCGCCAAGAGCGTCCCCCTCCCCTCCCCTCCCCTCCCCTCCCCTCCCCTCCCCTCCCCTCCCCTCCCAGACGCGCCTTGAAGCGTCCTCGGGTCCTGGCTGTCCTGCAGACTGATTCCGGGAGTCTCCTTCCTCGCTCTGTCTCTCTCGCACCCGCAGGCAAGGCCCCGTGAGTGCGAGAGAGACAGAGCGACGAAAGCGACTCTCGGAATGAGTCTGCTGGCGGTCCCGGCGGACCCCAATGAGTAAGAGAGCGGATTGTAATGGGTCTGGAAGGGGAAAAAAGGCTCCGAACTCTGCATGCGTGGCGTACAAAAAAACAACAAAAAAACAAACAAACAACAAAACAAACACCGTGGTAGTTTTCATTCGTGTTTCGAAAGTTTGAGAATGAAACGGATCGAAAGGACCTTTTTCTCCTGTTATGACTTTGGATCATCTACCTATCAACCTGGTCGACTGAGATGCAGGTCAACACCCCTTCGGTGGCTGAAATAGTCGTTTTTAGACATGCTTTGGGACAAAGCGTCGCTCCCTTAATTCCCAGCGAATGAGCGAAAATGAAGCCATTTAGAGTGGCGCGGCAAGGTGCCTAAAAGACGGAGTACTCTCCGAGGGGCTCCACTGTGGGGCCTCCACTGTGGGGCCTCCACCGCGCGCCTCACAGCGATGGGCGCTGGAGCGCGAGACTGCAGCGGGCTGCGTTCGAACGGCCTCGCTCTGTCTCTCTCGCACTCGTGGGGCGATGCGGCGGGGTGCGAGAGAGACGGAGAGCACCGTTCAAACGCAGCCTGCAGGTGGGCCAAATGTCGCCCCTCGCGTGGAAATCGGAGAGAAATTGACGCAAATGGACGTGGAGGCTGCCGAGAGAGAGAGAGAAAGATAGAGAGAGGCATAAAAGCGAAGCCATGCTCGGGGCTTTCTCCTCACATAATTTTATCACACTGGAACGGTTTCACCTCGCCACACGTATTTTTTTTTCTCTCTCTCGTTCCCCTCCGACTCGTCGTCGCGTCGTCCTTCCGAGAGTCGCTCTGTCTCTCTCGCACCTACACGGGACGCCCCATGAGTGCGAGAGAGACAGAGCGACGAGGACGACTCTCGGAATGAGTCTGCGGCTGAGCTGCGGAGCCCCTGCCAATGGCGGGGTAGGCAACACGACCAACGCGCCTGCGCTCCGGAGAGAACAGTTGCCTACCCGCGGGCGTCAGGCTGCTGCCGCAGTTGCCTCACGACTGCCTGTCTGTCCGTCCGTCCGTCCGTCTGTCTGTCTGTCTGTCTGTCTGTCTGTCTGTCTGTCTGTCTGTCTGTCCGTCTCGTCTGTCTGTCTGTCTGTCTGTCTGTCTGTCTGTCTGTCTGTCCGTCCGTGCGCGTGCGTCCCAGCCACTTTGCCGCTGGGCCGGTCCTCGGTTTCTTCAGCCTGCTTCAGCCCCTCGACGCACTACTCCACTCTAGGCCGCTCGAAGGTCGCTTCCGAGTAAGCTGGCCCTCAAGGCCTTGGCTCAGCTTGGCCCAGCTTGGCCGGCTGGTGGTAGCGCCAGTTCGCACGCCGCCCGTCGCTACATTGTTGGCCGGCATAGAGTGCGCCACTGAGCCTTGTCGCTCTGTCTCTCTCGCACTCACGGGGCGTCCCGCATGGGAGCGAGAGAGTCAGACTCTCGAAACGAGACTGGCCCTGACCTGCTGTCGGCCTGAAAGCGCTTCAAAGAGCCCGCCGTCGGAAAGTCCGCGCCCAGCGCACCAAGCGCACCCAGCGTACCGACACCAAGCGTTGTGGAGGTGCGGGCGGTGCGGGTGCCTGGATTATTGCCCGAGTGCGTTGTGTTTTCCTGAAAGCCTTTCAGCGCAACAATGCCAGTGTCTGGCCTGACTAGCCTTACCCGACTACTCTCTTTCTCCGTCTGTCTGTCTGTCTGTCTGTCTGTCTGTCTTTCTTTCTCTCTGTTTCTCTCTCTCTCTCTCTCTTCTCTCTCTCTCTCTCTCTCTCTCTCCCTCTCAGGCTGGCGGGTTCCAGTTCAGTTCTGGTGCGAAATGTTTTCGTTCGTAATATGAAACTCACGGTTTGACCTTGAAACCGGAAACGTCGTTCCCGAGCGGCAATGCAACCGTCTCGCCGCCGTCTCAAACATTGTATTGTTATAAAGCTGGTTACAAAAAAAAAAACAAAAAAAAAACAAAGCGGTACCAGTGACTTCCAAAATGTTTCCGGGTTCACACGCGTTAGCTTTTTTAACGTACGTAGCTGAAAAAGTCGAAAAAAAAAGATCCGCAAAATCGGCGTTGCGTAGTCACTAGCGGTCGAAATGAGGCGGGGGAAAGTCAATGTCCACGGGCCGCGGGCCGCGACGCCTCAATGGAGGAGTAAAAAAAAGGAGAAAAAAAAGAAGGATAAAAGGGAAGGGAACCTGGAGCAGTTAGTTGGCCAAGTTGGCCAGTAAATGTCCAGCAGCGTTGGCCAACTTTTTCCGTGGTGATCCGCGACCGCCTTGCCTCGCCTCGCCTCGACGGCTAGCGGTGCAGCAACCGCCGCGCCTCCCACAGTGTCGCGTCAATGTTTTAACAGTCAAATTGTCGTCGCGGAGCGGACAGTTTCAGGCCGAAACCGAAGCCGCCTTCACGCTCTCTCTCTCTCTCTCCCCCTCTCTCTCTCTCCCCCGCCCCCCCTCTCTCTCTCTCTCTCTCTCTCTCTCTCTCTCTCTCTCTCTCTCTCTCCCCCCCCCCTCTCTCTCTCTCCCCCCCTCTCTCCCTCTCTCCCTCTCTCTCTCTCTCTCTCTCTCTCTCTCTCTCTCTCTCTCGGAATCAAACGGCAGTGGGGTGCCGTCAGTCGCACGGCCCGTCCGGCCCGCTTGTCCGCCTGCAGACGGCAGCGCGCCGCAGATGGGAGCGTGGTGCGGCCTTTTGCCGCCAGGGGCGGGGCGGGGCGGGGCGGGGCGCGGGGCGGGGGCGGGGCGGGGCGGGGCCAAAAGGCTCTATCTCGCGGTGCCCGCGGTGTCCCGGCATCATTTGGGAACGCACTCTAATGGCGAGCACATGCCTGCAGAGGTGGAGGGGCGGGGCGTCCTTTACAGCAAAATGACATTGCGGAATTCCTAACGCGTTTGCGACATAAAAATCGGCCGGCGCGCGCGAGGCATCCTAAGGGGCGGGCCAACAGGGCCAACGCGAAGGAGGCAGGGCCTGGCAGGGCCTGGCGGGCGGGGAGGTGTGTGAAGACGTCCTGGACCCCTTTCAGGCCCGAGCCCTGCCGCCCTGCCGCCCTGCCGCCGTGCTTGCATGGGGAGGGGCTGGGATGGGCCGAGGGGGAGCTTGACTGAAACACTTTGCCTCCCGTGTGACCCCGCAGTCAGTGCCTTGAGTGTTCCCGCCGCCACGATGCGCGCGTGCCAGCACACTGTCGCTCTGTCTCTCTCGCGCCTGCAAGCAACGCCCCAGGAGTGCGAGAGAGACAGAGCGACGAGTCAGCCTGCAGAAGCACACATTTTTGCACAGCCCTTTTTTTACCACCCTCCTCTGTCTCTGCACCATGCTTAATTCTCACTATTTTTCACCACTCTTTTTTTTAGATATTTTTCCCAGCTTACTTTACTTGGTTTTTCATCCTTTCCATCACTCGTTTTCTCATCCATTTCATCGCCTATTTTTCACCAATTTTTCATCATTTTTTTCATAAATTTTTGAAATTTATTTTCGACGCTGTCCATTTTTTCAGGTGCACAAGGCAAACACCGCGTTTGCTTTGCCCAGCTCTGCCTGGAAGAACTATCCGGTCGTAATGACGAGAGGTTTTCCTTGTAGGGGTGCGTCATTAATTTTCATGTGTCAGGACGTCCTGCCCTCTTGACAGCTCGGGCCCACGGCCCCGCCCCGCCCCGCCCCGCCCCGCCCCGCCCCGCCTCTCGTCGGCGTCGTGAGGTGCCGCGTCACCCCGCCAGAGCTCGGCAGAGCGCGCCACCGTCGCGTGACTTGACAATCTCCACCGGTCACATACGCCACTCCACGCCCACCTCACGGCCCTTGCATGCAGAGCATGCAGAGCAGAGCGGCCGAGAGAGGGGCGCCCGGTGCACTCCACAGTGGGCCAGAAGACCGGCGGAGGCGGTATTTTTCAGCAGAAGTCCGAAGCCAACTTTTTTGTGTGTACACTTAGCGCAGTAGTTGTTTCCCTATCGGGTCCCGGGCCGCGCCGCGCCGGCCGCCGCGCCGGCCGGGGTGCCTTTAGTGTTGCACTGGTGGTCGGAATTTTCAATTAGTCGATCGCGGGCCACCAGATTTGCATCTATGCAAATGAGATGTTATTGCAGCGAAATGAGCTGAAAATGAGGTGGTGAACCCAAACCCGTGCGCGTTGCGTATCGGCCCAAGACAGTGAGTGTCAGTCGGGTTGGCTGGGCCAGGGCTGGGGCACGGTGTACATCGTTTGTCCGACCGACGTTTGTCCGACCTGCCGAAATTTGTCCGACCTCCTTTTCCCTTAAATTTTTGTCCGACCGACGTTTGTCCGATCAACGTTTGTCCGACCGACGTTTGTCCGATCACTTTTCAGGAAAGAGGGAGGGGGAGAGTAGAAATATTCCACGACGTCAGTGACAGATTGGTCGTCAGGATGGACAAAGGGGGCGGCCACGGTGCACATCGTTTGTCCGACCTGTCCAAATTTCACTTGCCCGTGAATCGGCTGAAAATTTTGTCCGACCTCCATTTTGTCCGACCCACTTACACCGCCACGCGGTCAGGCTGCAGCTAGAGAGCAACTCGGCGGCGCTCAATTGATCTAAACACCCGCGGCTCACTCTCTATGTCAATCAAGACTGGATGCAGGACAATCCAAAGACATTTTAACACAAAATGTATTCAGAGTAACAGAAGTAAAATCAACACTATAAAGAAAATTTCAGCGAAAGAGGGCACCCCGGCGAACCGGCCCTCTTCCCCGCTGGCTTGGTGAGCCAGTGGTTCCCCCATCTCATCACAGGAGCAACCTCAGAGTTAAACCGCAGTGGCCCCGTCATTGGTCACGTCATCTGTGATGTGGAGGAGTCCTCTCATAGTAGGCCAGGCTGCCACCTTTCCCAGTAGTCGGGTTTCGATCCCCGGCCCCCTTCCCACTCAGGGGCCATGCTACTGGTACTCAGGAGTCTGCGTCACCCTGCCCAGCAGCGGAACCACTGGGCTATGAGAGGCACACAGGACGCCGGCCGATTTTGTATACTTGAACCGCCTTCTTGCGATGCAAGCTGGGTCAAAATATTCGCTACTGTACTAGGAACCGAACCCCGGACCCCGCAGTTGGGAACCGACGCCTCTGCGCTCCCGGCCACCAAGGCCCATGTGTGACGCTGTGCGATGGGGAGCCTTTGAAGCCGCTGGTCCGAACCGTATAGCCAGACAAAAAGAGCGGGACGCTGGTATTCGATCGCTCGATCCGCGTGTAGGATTGAAACATCTCTACACGTTCGGCCACCGCGGCTCACTGGGGGAGCCGAGTGGCGCGACGGATCCAAACCGCATCGGAAAAGCCACTCCCAAAATGTAAAGAATTGCCGGGAGTCGAACCCTAGCTAGCGATGCAAGCTTTGTCAAAATATTCGTTACCGTACTGGGTATCGAACCCCCGACCGCTCAAGGAACTGACGCCTCTGCGCTCTCGGCCACCACGGCTCATGGGTGATGTTGTGTGAAGGGGAGCCTTTGAAGCCGCTGGTCCGAACCGTATAGTCAGACAAAAAGAGTGGAATGCTGGTGTTCGTTCGCTCGATCCGCGTGTAGGATTGAAACATCTCAGCACGTTCGGCCACCGCGGCTCACAGGGGGAGCCGAGTGGCGCAACGGGTCCAAACCGCATCGGAAAAGCCACTCCTATAATGTAAAGAATTGCTGGTAGTCGAACCCTAGCCCCTGCGCGTGATCATGATTTCCTCGGGATGCCACAGTGTGGAGCCAGGAGTGGGACCCTATGTGACTTGCTTCCTAGAATCACTGGCGGCTGAGCGCGCAGAGGCGTCGACCCGCACCTGCAGGGGCTAGGGTTCGACTCCCGGCAATTCTTTACATTTTGGGAGTGACTTTCCGATCCGGTTTGGATCCGTCGCGCCACTCGACTTCCTCGGTGAGCCGCGGTGGCCGAACGTGTAGAGATGTTTCAATCCTACACGCGGATCGAGCGATCGAATACCAGCGTCCCGCTCTTTTTGTCTGGCTATACGGTTCGGACCAGCGGCTTCAAAGGCTCCCCATCGCACAGCGTTACACATGGGCCTTGGTGGCCGGGAGCGCAGAGGCGTCGGTTCCCAACTGCGGGATCCGGGGTTCGATTCCTAGTACAGTAGCGAATATTTTGACCCAGCTTGCATCGCAAGAAGGCGGTTCAAGTATACAAAATCGGCCGGCGTCCTGTGTGCCTCTCATAGCCCAGTGGTTCCGCTGCTGGGCAGGGTGACGCAGACTCCTGAGTACCAGTAGCATGGCCCCTGAGTGGGAAGGGGGCCGGGGATCGAAACCCGACTACTGGGAAAGGTGGCAGCCTGGCCTACTATGAGAGGACTCCTCCACATCACAGATGACGTGACCAATGACGGGGCCACTGCGGTTTAACTCTGAGGTTGCTCCTGTGATGAGATGGGGGAACCACTGGCTCACCAAGCCAGCGGGGAAGAGGGCCGGTTCGCCGGGGTGCCCTCTTTCGCTGAAATTTTCTTTATAGTGTTGATTTTACTTCTGTTACTCTGAATACATTTTGTGCTAAAATGTCTTTGGATTGTCCTGCATCCAGTCTTGATTGACATAGAGAGTGAGCCGCGGGTGTTTAGATCAATTGAGCGCCGCCGAGTTGCTCTCTAGCTGCAGCCTGACCGCGTGGCGGTGTAAGTGGGTCGGACAAAACGGAGGTCGGACAAAATTTTCAGCCGATTCACGGGCAAGTGAAATTTGGTCGTACAAAGGTCGGACAAACGATGTGCACCGTGGCCGCCCCCTTTGTCCATCCTGACGACCAATCTGTCACTGACGTCGTGGAATATTTCTACTCTCCCCCTCCCTCTTTCCTGAAAAGTGATCGGACAAACGTCGGTCGGACAAACGTCGATCGGGTCGGTCGGACAAAAATTTAAGGGAAAAGGAGGTCGGACAAATTTCGGCAGGTCGGACAAACGTCGGTCGGACAAACGATGTTGGGGCAGTGCGAGAGCGGCGTCCAGGCTGACGGGGGTCGAGACCTCAGCCAGGCTTCATGCGGGTGGCGGCGCCAACTGCACCACTGTCATAAAGAATCTTGGAACCCCCAGTAGAACTCTTTGGAAAAAAATATTGCCTGCGATCTTCGAAAAACTTAAATGCTCCATTTTGAGAAAGTGTCCCGTCGATAAAGAACATTTTTTTTTGGAAACTTAAAGGACGCTTTTGGAAATTCCTGAGGGTCTTTCCTGGGCTCTTTGCAGGATTTCCCCACTCCATTTTTGGCTGAGCGATAGCGAAGCCCTTGCCGTGTTTGGGCGCTCCGAAAAGTGACTGGTCGTGCGTCTGTCTGTCTGTCTGTCTCTCTGTATGTAATCACTCACGTTTCTCAGCAACTACTGAACGAATAGTATCCAAATTTCACACCTGATGTCTCCTAAACATCCTACAGGGGGAGTTTATCTCAGATTAACAATTATCATCGTTTGAAATATTCAAAACATCATTTTGAACTAGGTAATTAGCGTGTTTAGGTTGGTAGCAGCGTGTGGCTCACCAATTTCTCATACCGGCTGCCGCGCTTGCAAGCCGTCTGCAAGACGGGACGGCACTTATGCAAATAAACAAACTAAAGAGCAAAGGGGTTCTCAAATAGGTACTGAGATAATTTTTTAACATTCTAGAATGATTGAAACCCTTCCGGGGTGTCAACAGAGGAAAATACGGAAACTAAATGTGAGAATGGTTTACGTGTTTCGTTCCCCTCTCCCCCTCCCCCGTCACAGGGAACAGGTCAGTGCACTGAGTGTAGTTGTGGATTGTAAATAGAATGTTTTCTTTGCCTTTGTGTGCATCTACTGATTTTATTCTCTCTGATACTATCCTAATTTTTAAATTTCATAGTAAATAAAATCAGGTAATGCATGAATAACTTCTGTTGAAATTAGAAGACATGTTAATTGTCTTGGTTTGTCTCGGAAATGACACTCTATTGCAATGCTGCAAGCTAACATAAATATTCTAGTACTTACATCTATTGATTAAAAGAATCCATAAATAGATGTATTTTGTGCAATAAGTAATCCATATATTTAGTGCTAACAGATTTTGAACTGATATTGGGTTCAATGAGACGATTCAGGTTTTGAGCGGTGGGTGACTTGGTTGGTAATGATTTAAAAGCTGGCTTTCTGAATGTAAGCCCAATGTTAATACTATACTGTATTCTTTTACTCTAAAGATAAAATATCACGAGGCATGAATAAGGTAAATTAAGTTGGCATATTGAGCAACAAGTGGCCTCTGCATTTGACTTCATGAGACGATTCACTGAATTTGACAAAACTTGTTCTCCGTCGAATGCTTCAGATCAGCCTGCCCTAAACTGAGTCACTTAATAAAAACTATGATTACATATTCCAGTCTATATTGTTTAATTCACTGTTTTTAAATGAAAGAATGACAAAAGGCTTCTCAAATATAACTAATAATTTGTGAATTCATTAGTTTGAAGAAAAGATGTATCGAATAGTGAGTCAAGCAGACAAAGTAGCTAATTAAGCGATTCAATGCTGGCAATGGAATGTTACTCGACTGAAGGAATCGCATTGGTGTGGCATTAGGGTATTGGTGACGACAAAGGGTGATCCATGAAGACCAACCCAGACCCATTCTTTACCTATTATTGATCAATTTTATATCAATATTTTTCAATCGAATCTCATATTGATTCTTGGAGTTTTTTGATGCTGATTATGAAAACCACTTCCATCTCTACTCCAGACTTATATTTTCATCTCAAAATTTGGTCATTTCGGACCAAAATTTTCAGGTCGAGTTTTATATTGTTTCCTGCAGTGTTTGATGAGCTGAACTCAAAAATAACTTCCAAATTTTTCCCAGACTCACGCTTTACCCAATTTTGACCAAATTTGGACCAAAATTTTAGAATTGAGTTTGATGTTGGTCCCAACAGTTTTTTGTGTGCTGATAACGAAAATCACCTCCATTTCGACTCCAGACTTATATTTTCATCCCAAATTAGGTCATTTTGGACCAAAATTTTCAAATCAAGTTTTTTATTGTTTCCTGCAGTTTTTGGTGCGCTGAGCTCAAAAATGACTTCCAAATTTTTCCCAGACTCACGCATTACCGAATTTTGGCCAATTTTGGACCAAAATTTTGGAATCGAGTTTGACGTTGATCCCAACAGATTTTTGTGTGCTGATAACAAAAATCACTCCCACTTATACCCCAGACCTATATTTCACTCAATATAAGCCCACAAGCTGCAGTCCGAAATGCACAAATTCGCATCGCTCAGCCACACTACGCGCCCACACAAAACGGCGCGTACCCCTAGTTAACAGTGTACTTGTTGTGTGCCTGGAATGCAGCCCTTGTTCGGTGTGCAGGTGGTGTACATGTCACCGCGGCCAGCCAGGATACAAGGCTCGGGGAGGACAGCAGGCCATGTCGAGCGCTCGGCCTCTGCCAGCCTCTCTCTTCGCACAGTGGATTTGCCAGAAGACCGGTGGAGGCGGCCAACACTCTAGACGCGTTTTGAGCTCCAGAGTCGCTAACTGGGACTCGAACCGAACGTGTGACCCCACCAATGGACGGCTCTCTGAACGAGGAATCTATTGATGGGTCCCCACGCTCAGTTCAAGTCCCATTTAGCGACTCTGGAGCTCAAAACGCGTCTAGAGTTTTGGCCACCTCCACCGGTCTTGTGGCAAATCCACTGTGCGGCGTCCTCCTTTCCACGCGATCTCGCAGAGATAAGAGGAAGCCCGGCTGACCGACCGCGGTCCGCGCGGCCACGCAAGCGGCCACGCACCGCGCCTCGGCCGGATATCCCTTGATGGATACCGCGATAGAGTGATTGACTGCCAACCCACACGTACAAATTCACAAACGTGCTCACGCGCGCCACACACACACACACACACACACACACACACACACACACAACCACACACACGCACGCACACACACACACACACACACACGCTACAATGACTCCGTCCACTCCATTGCAAACGTGAAGGGATCTCCTACTTCTCGGCGTCCATACCCGCCTCCTCGCCCACACACACTCAGAGAGAGAGAGAGAGAGAGAGAGAGAGAGAGAGAGAGAGAGAGAGAGAGAGAGGGCACGCAGGCATGCTCGCTGGCGGACGGGCGCGCCAAGAAATAAATGGTGCGCTCTGGGGCTGGTCGTCGACGGCTCACTCGCTTACAGTGGATTCCGCAAGGTGCGCGCCGCAGCCTGCCGAAGCGTGTCCTGTCCGCCACCCTGCGCACAGTGGGCCAGAAGACCGGTGGAGGCGGCCAAAATCTCAAACACGTTTTGAGCTCCAGAGTAGCTAAATGGGACTCGAACCGAGCGTGTGACCCCACCAATGGATTGCTCTCCGATCGAGGAATCCATTGGTGGGGTCACACGTCCGGTTCGAGTTCCATTTAGCGACTCCGGAGCTCAAAGCGCGTTTGGGATTTTGACCGCCTCCACCGGTCTTCTGGCCCACTGCTGTGGCGAGTTCGTGCTTCGTGTTGGCAGGCAGTGTACGACGCGCTGGAATTACACAAAGACGGTGTCCAAGCGTCGGTCGACCCTCTTCGGCCGCGCTGCCCGCCTCGCCCTCGCACCGCGCCGCGCCCCGTCCGTACAGTTGATGCCAAAAGTTTAAGAAAAGTGGAAAATACACTCGTTTCCGCGAGTCATCACATAAAGTGCGTGTAATGAAGGCAAAGTTTCCAGGGGCGGGTCCAGAGGGGAAACAGGGAGCGGGGCGCCTTCGGTGCAGGGATGCCTCGCGAGAGCTCCTTTGGGACATTCCGAAGGCTCGTTCTGTTGCTCTGTCCCTCTCGCGCTCGCTAGGGCGGCCACGTCAGTGCGAGAGAGACAGAGCGACGAAGCGAGCCTTCAGACGGCTGTCCCTCTCGCGCTCGCTAGGGCGGCCACGTCAGTGCGAGAGAGACAGAGCGACGAAGCGAGCCTTGAGACGGCTGCTGGTACACTGCGTGCGTCCACATCACCAGGCGGTTCTTGCCATGTTGGGGGTGGGGCCACCGACGTAGTACGGCGTAAGTTGGCGACAAATTTGAAGACTGCTTCTAAAGCAATTTGCACTGCCCCTGCACAGTGGGCCAGAAGACCGGTGGAGGCGGCCGAAACTCCAGACGCGTTTTGAGCTCCAGAGTCGTTAATCAGGACTCGGACCGAACGTGTGACCCCACCAATGGATTCCTCGTTCGGAGAGCAATCCATTGGTGGGGTCACGCGTTCGGTTCGAGTCCCATTCAGCGACTCTGGAGCTCAAACGCGTTTGGGACTTTGACCACCTCAACCAGTCTTCGAGCCCACGGTGCCCTTGCAAAAAAAAACACACACACACAAATAAATGTCCTCTTGCGTAATGGAGAGCCACCGAATGTATTTTGGCGCGGTAGTGCATGACAGGCTGATAGAAATGGAGGCTGGCGTCGTATTGGCCCGGGTCGTCTCCCGAAGCATAGGCAGACTCGTCGGGACACTAACCTCGTCAGAGGTGAGCGGGGAATGTTTATTGAAGGGCTGCGCGGGGGCGAGAGAGAGAGAGAGAGAGAGAGAGGGGAGAGAGAGAGAGAGAGAGAGAGGAGAGAGAGAGAGAGAGAGAGAGAGAGAGAGAGAGAGAGAGAGAGACCCACAGACACAGTGGGGCATTGCCTGGTGTGCGCTCTACAGGGCTGTATGTTACTCTGGAAGGGTTATTTCCTGGAGAAGTTTGGTCCGCACTGACTAGTTCCTGGCCGGGGGCCACACACACAGACACACACACACACACACACACACACAAGCACGCACGTGCATGCCAAATGTTAACGCACCCGCGACGCTTCACCTGCTGCACACGCTTGAATTGCAAAATTCCCGCCGGTTTTTATTTTCGTTTTTCGCCTGTCTTGTGCCTTCCGGTTGCCGCCCCGCCCCGCCTCATAAAAATGGATTGCAGGGAAATGTCGAAGGCGCTCTATTGATGAAGTATAAATTGGTTTCGATTCATGCGGGCTCGCTCGACTCGTCGCCGCCGCGCTTGACTCCTCTCTCTCTCTCTCTCTCTCTCTCTCTCTCTCTCTCTCTCTCTCTCTCTCTCTCTCACTGTCTCTCTCTGTTCCGGCGTCCGCGCTGCGCTGTGTACGAGACAGTATTAATCACAACAATACCCGTCCTCAATTAACTTCTTTTGTCCTTTTCCCAGCAAATTGTTTTGATATCTTCCCTCTCACTCGCTCTGCCTCGTAGAGTGGGCCGGCTCGGGCCGCCCCGGCCGGCAGACGGGCCCTGAGGGCCGTGGGGGCACTCGCACTGGGTGCTGGATATCGCAGATGGAAACTAATTTGGTTAGTCGCTCGCACCAAGTTGTGACACCATCAGATATCTATGTGGAACTGGTGAGGTCGCCTCGGTTTTAGGGGAGGTGTGTGTGTGTGTGGTGGGGTTGTGTTGTTGTATGTTTTGTCTTGTGTGTTGTGTTGTGTGTCTGTCTGCGGCTGAAAAAGGGTTGCCTAGGACTGTAGGGCCCTGTGCGCCTAAACGCCTCCCCTACTAAAACTTTAGTTGGGCGACCGAGCCGAGGGCGGAGCGGGGAATCCGCGCTAAACATTTGCTTTGTTTCCCGAGGCCCATCAAACTCAGCCGCTAAGCCGGCGAGAAGTGGCGTGGGTATTTTTTTTTCCGCCGCCGGACCTCGTAAGTCTGGCCGAGCGCGGGTTCTAATCCCGGCGGCGTCCGCTTTTTGTGCGCGGCCAGCCGCAGCGACGTGGCGTATGAGTGGCGTTGTCCACACAGCGTCATAAGACAGCGTTAAGTGGCCATCCGTCTGGTCTCTCTCTCTCTCTCTCTCTCTCTCTCCCTCTCTCTCTCTCTGTCAGCGCCAGACTGGCACTCGACCGCGCCATGGAAGCACGATGAAGGACGCGTCCCCCTTTCCCGCCAAAACCGCGGTTCCGGCTCGACACGTAAACCCTGGGTCCTGGGTTCGAACCCCGTCGGCGCCGAATGGCTGACGGTGTAGTGCGGCTTCCACATCAAACACCCCGGCCTGCCCATGGCCTGCCCTACCGGCCTCAGCCGACCCGTCCGAACTGGGCCAATTCGTCTTACCAACGGCACTCAACTTTGCCCATAAAGTTATGTTGGATACAGCTCAGGGACCGGCCCTCGCCCTGGGCCTGGGCCTCCCTGGGCCGCCCTTGGCCGCCTCGGAGGCATTGCGTTCCGTCTGCCCTGGAGTGGCCTCGAAGGTCGACCTCCAGGACCTTCCAGGACCCTCCAGGGCCGTCCTGGACTTTCCAGGACCTTCCAGGGCCTTCCGGGATTCCTCCAGGACCCCCAGGACCCCTGCAGATGTTGCAGTGCCCTCGGCGTCCCTCTGTAGTGCATCTCGATATGCACTTAAAGTAACGGTGTAATTGCACTTTTTTATTTCATCATCTTTATTTTGTGTGAAATGAGTTTTCCTCTTTTTTACGGCCACTTTCATTAGTAGGGCTGGTCAATAAAGTTTCGCCTTTTTCAACTTCCGCGTGTTCCCCGCTCTCTGTCTCCCTGTCTGTCTGCCTGTCTGCCTGTCTGCCTGTCTGTCTGTCCCCCTGTCTGTCTGTCTGTCTGTCTGGCTGTCTGTCTGTCTGTCTGCCAGTCTGCCTGTCTGTCTGTCTGTCTGTCCCCCTGTCTGTCTGTCTGTCTGTCTGGCTGGCTGGCTGGCTGGCTGCCTGACTGCCCGGCCGGTGGCGCGGCCTAACATGCTTTATCTATCCCGGGCCACAACAAAATTCAAATGAATTCAGAATTGCAAGCAGATGATCGTGAGGACCGCGAGAAAAAAAGGATCCCCGGCAGCACGCCCCAGCAGCGTGAGAGAGGACTAGAGAGAGAGAGAGAGAGAGAGAGAGAGAGAGAGAGAGAGAGAAAGGGGGGACGGGGGAGGGGGTCGTCCTGAATGAATGAATACTGCGTGTGAGCCCGGCGACGGAGTTCCAGAGAAAGTACTGTGTCAACACGCCCGCACTTTTTCTCAAACGCTCTATTTGCATTTTGCCGCGGCCTTGCAGTGTAGGGGCGTGCACGAATAAATTATCGCGGAAATCAATGAGGCCGACGGAAGGCAAAAAGGGGCGCTAAACACAAAAAAGAAAACAATTTAAAACTAAATCTTTAATTTCATTCTTAAGTTGCTTGCGATGAAAGGATGGTAAATCTTAGAGCCACGTTACCTTGCTCGCTTTTAAGTCCACCTAGGATTATAAAATTACCGGTCATTTTCAACCCTGACGATCATTTACGGTAAAATTGGTAATTTACCGTAATTTACGGTAAAAATCGAGAATATTGATAGAACGTTAAAACGAAACCGCAAAACGAAAACGAAAACGCGAAAACGAAAACGCGAAAACGAAAACGCGAAAATGAAAACGAAAACGAAAACGCGAAAACGGAAACGAAAACGCGAAAAGCCCACCCCAAATTTGACAGCTCTCTTTTCTCATTTTTACTGTCGACACGTGGGGTATTTTTTTAAAATTGTCAACTCCTGTTTCTTTTCTCGTTATTTTCCAGTATAGACGGATTGTATTCTCGGACGAGGCGGTGCCGCCTGCAGTGTAAAACGGACATCCCGCAATTCGGAAAACGGCCCCTTTCCCGCGCAAAGGAGGGGAATTTTTCGGCTCATAATTTTCCGTGTGGAGTGAAAACATTGTTGCTTTGGGGGTGTTCTTGCTTGGGCCGGTCTGCTTGACAAAGGGGACCGAGAGAGAGAGAGGGGGGAGAGAGAGAGAGAGAGAGAGAGAGAGAGAGAGAGAGAGAGAGAGAGAGAGAGAGAGAGAGAGAGACATCGTGTCGCAACCGCAGTAATGCTGCTGTCTACAGTACAAATCTCTGTCCGCCGCGTTTTTCCCCTCCTTTTCTTTCTGCTTTTCTCACTGTTTCCGTTTCTGTCTTCTCATCAGCTGGGACGCTGCCGCGACTGTCCCGCGACTCTTCCGCGTTCCTCCTACACTGCAGCGGAGAGCGCCATGGTCCCCTCATGCCGATTGCCTGGAAGCGTCCAAGCATCGCCTCGTTCCACGCGTCCTTTCCAGAAAAAAAAACGCAAGCAGGATATGGCTTCATAGATAAATCACGAGATTTTCTCTCATGTTTTTTTTTTCACGCGTGGAGGAGGATTTGGGTTCCGCCACGCGGCATCCCCCTCCACTCCCCCCCCCCCCCTTCCCGACACGCCGCGACACGCGCACACGTCCTCGCCAATCACAATCCACTTAATTCGGCCTCACGAATCGCGACATCGCGATGCAGGTGGCACGCCGTGCTGTCTCGCGCAATTATTATTGCTCGTGGTAGAGAGAGAGAGAGAGAGTGAGAGAGAGAGAGAGAGAGAGAGAGAGAGAGAGAGAGAGAGAGAGAGAGAGAGAGAGAGAGAGAGAGAGAGGAGCGTAGGGCTGTTCCACGCGCGCGACCTGCGGTTTTGTGTTAAGTTAGAGGGAAATTCATGACAGGTTCATGAATCAATTTGATCCAAATGGTCGCAAATTATAATATGTCTGCAAATTTTTTGACCTGCAAAACCTGAAAAATTTAGAAATTTAATCATTTTTTGGAGTCGCTTACATGTTTTGACCTTGTTTTGACCCCTCCCCTTCGTCGGCATTTTTACTGTCACTTTCCACAGCCGACCGCGCCACGGACCACTCCACGGCGGTGTTGCCAAAACGGCGACCTAATTTTATATCGCACTTTTACTTTCACGAGCGAATATTGCCCCCAAAGAGATGAGAAAAAAAAAGCGGTTCTTGGGGACTCGCTCCTGGGGGGATTCGAACTCGAGTCCGTCGAGGGGCCGCCCGGGAAATTCGGGGCCGGGCTGCATTGTCCCTTTCTGTAAACACAAGGCCCTTGATGAGGGCGGGGAAGGTGGATGAGAGAGAGAGAGAGAGAGAGAGAGAGAGAGAGAGAGAGAGAGAGAGAGAGAGAGAGAGTGAGAGAGAGAGAGAGAGAGAGAGAGAGAGAGAGAGAGAGAGAGAGAGAGAGAGAGAGAGAGAGGAGGGAGGACGAGCGAAGGAGGAGCGCTCTCCTGTGGCGGCCATGTATCTTGCTTTATTTTCGGTGACACTAAAAACGGAGCCAAGAACTAAGGGGAGAGGAGAGGGCCCGGAGGCCCAGAGGGTGGCGAAAACCGGGCGAAGCCGTCAAGCCGCGAAGCTGGCTACCCTGACCACAGTGGGCCAGAAGACCGGTGGAGAAGTTCAAAATCCCGGATGCGTTTTGAGCTCCGGAGTCGCTAAACGGGACTCGAACCTAACGTGTGACCCCACCAATGGATTTCTCTCCGAACGAGGTCACACGTTCGGTTCGAGTCCGACTTGGCGAGTCTGGCGCATAAAACACGTCTAGAGCTTTGGCCGCACCCACCGGTCTTCTGGCCCACTGTGCACCGACTTATAGCGTTTTCAGTTTAATTTTCCTAATAGTGGGGGTAAAGTGGTGAATAAAGTGCAGAGAAATCACGTTGCTTTCAGCTGAACTAGTAACTACACTCTAAATGTAGGGTGCCCAGTAACTGGGCGCCTTTGTCGCCCGCCCCACTTTTTAGGGTGCCAAATGTCGCCCAGTTTCTGGGCACCTTTGTCGCCCAGTCTCGGGGTGGACTAATCATGCAGTAACCGGCCCTCTCCCATGGCAGAGCGGACAGGTGTCTAGTTCCTGGGCGACTAAGGTGCCCAGATTCTGGGCACCTTTGGCACCTTAGTCGCTGCTGAGCCATGGGTGAACACTGGTGTAAATCAACTCAGAAATTTTCTGATACTTTTGCATATCAGAACATTTCTCATGTCTGAGTTCTGATGTTTTTTCGGACACCTATTTCTGATGTTTGTGTTCCTGATACCTCAATTTTCTGATGACTTTAGTTCTGATAACATCAGCTGGACTCATAAAGAAATATATCAGAACAATTATTTTATTCTGTAAATATATATTTTGATCTACATGAGACTCGGAAACGGGGAAAACGGCTTCGGGGGGTCGAAACCGAGTCCGATCCAAATCTGCAGTCCAAATTGAGCTAGCTCGAAATCAACTCTCAAAACGACAGTAAATGTGACCCCACTCATTGAGATAAAACTGGCCTAGCCAAATCTTGAAAAAAGACACTCACCAATTTGAAACTAAAATTACGTAAACTTTCTTTTTTACAGGGATCTTTTTTTTTTGAACATCAGACATCTGAAACATTTCTGACGATTATATTTCTGATAACTAGCATTTTATCAAAATCAGATCGACTTATCAAAAATTTCTCTTTTTCTGATGTCTCTATTTTTATTACCTATAAAAGTATCAGAAAAAAACATTTCTGAAAACCCCCGCTTTCCCGAAAAAATTGATGTTATCAGAAAATACTAGAATCTGATGTTTTTTTGTCAAGTTATCAGAAAATCCACCGTTTATCAGAAAATTTCTGAGTTGATTTACACCAGTGAAGGCAGGTTCCTTATGGTTTGTCCAACCCAAGACTCGGCGTCAAAGGTGCCCAGAAACTGGGCGACATTTGGCGCCCTAAAAAGTGGGGCAGGCGACAAAGGCACCCAGTTACTGGGCACCCTACATTTAGAGTGTAGTGACAAAAAACAAAACCTGTACCTTGCTTGTTTATTTTCTTACCGATTCTAGGAAACGGAGGAGCTGGCTTGAGGGGCGCGTAAAGTTTGCGTCCATTGAAGAGGACTTTAGCGCGCGCGCGCGTGTGCGTGTGCGTGTGTGTGTGTGTGTGTGTGTGTGTGTGTGTGTGTGTGTGTGTGTGTGTGTGTGTGTGTGTGTGTGTGTCCCACTCGCAGTGCTCGTTCAACTCACAGGCCCCAACTTCTTGCAAGGGCGGTCGGTCGACCTACCAGCAGCGCTACCGATTATTTCAGCAAGTTTGCAACTTTAGGTCGAAGCGAACAATACGTCTTGTTCATCTGGGCGAAAACTGGCGAGGCTTGGTGGCTGCGGCGGCGTGGGCCACTGTGAAAATTGGGGACGTCACTTGATGACTACGTCAGGGCTAAATTTTCCTGTCATCATTAATGTCATCAAACCAGTTGATGACATTGCTGGTCACACCCGTGCGTCACGTACAAGGAGATTGATGCAAATGCCATCAATTTGTGATGAAATAGTCGTAAAGTGACGAGAAATTTTTACAGTGGGACTGCGGGGTGGTAGGGGAAGAGGCCAGACTGTGGACAGGCCGGGGGGGTCGGCCTTTCACCGGCACACTGGACAACGCCTCCCCTTTTGAACCAGTGTGTCTATTATTATCCGAAAATGCCAGCAGTCTGCATTTGCCCGAACTGAAGCAACAAAAAACCTCCGCGATCGGCGGCGCACAGTGGGCCAGAAGACCAGTGGAGGCCGCCGAAACTCCAGACGCGTTTTGAGCTCCAGAGTCGCTAAACGGGACTCGAACCGAACGTGTGACCCCACCAATGGATTCCTCGTTCGGAGACCAACTCGTTGGTGGAGTCACACGCTCGGTTCGAGTCCTGCTTAGCGACACTGGAGCTCAAAACGCGTCCGGGATTTCGACCGCCACCACCGGCCTTCTGGCCCACTGCGCGGCGGGATGGGTGAATCGGTATTTGGCAGCGGAAGTCGGGAGAGCCGCGATAGATAGAGAGGAAGCCAAGAGATTGGAGTGCATTCAGGGGAAAATGACGGCCGATGATGACAAAGGGCGTCTTGGCTGGCCCGGCCCTAGGGCCCGGCGACCCGATGCTGCGCGATGGGCTGGTTCGTCCCCGACGCGAGCTCAGCTAATTAGTGTAGGGCTTTACCTGAGTATAAGGAACCGGAGCCCCCTTTCCTCTTTCGCTGAATAATTGATGTGCTGGCCCTTAACTGCATCCTAATTATGAATAGGGCGAGGCCAGCTTACCACACACGAGCAGCTACCATTGTTCTCTCTCTCTCTCTCTCTCTCTCTCTCTCTCTCTCTCTCTCTCTCTCTCTCTCTTTCTCTCTCACGCGTTATCGGTGGACGCAGGCAGCAATGATTGCATCCAGAAGGAAAAAGAGGACGGCCAACTTTTAAGGGCAGCATTGAGAGAGGGAGAGAGAGAGAGAGAGAGAGAGAGAGAGAGAGAGGAGAGAGAGAGAGAGAGAGAGAGATAAAGAGAGAGAGAGGAGGGGGAAACGGGGGCAAACAGTGACCCAGCTCGACCACAAAAGGAGGAACAAAGTTCCCAATTTGACAACTGTCCGTGAGGGCTGCCTTTTCAACGACTGCTAGTTGCGCTGTTTAAAAAAAAAGCGTCCGCGTCGTTGGAGCTCGTTTCCTTTGAAAAGTGTCGCGGCCGTCTCTCACTGGGTATATGTTGTTTCTGGTGCGGAAGGAGGAACTTTCTAAGTCTCTCTTGAATTATGTATTTTTTTTGTTGGTCTTTTTTTTTGGTGGGGTGGCAGGCATTATCCGCGACTTAAAATCATACTTCTCAGTCGGTTGGGTTGTTTATGCTAACGTATCGCTTTACGCACCTTTCTGCCCGACGTGCCTGGCTGGCTGGCAGCTCGGGCTGGGGCGCGCAGAATGGGCTGATGGGCCTATTAGGGGCGCAAGTCGCAGAAATGAAATCAAATGAGCGCTAATCCTCACTAAGTGGCTCTCAGTGACGCGCCATGGCGGGGCGAGAGGCGCCAGGCAGCCACGCCTCGCCCCTCGCCCTCCCCTCCCCCTCCCCCTCCCCTGGGAGTCCCGGGAGCTACTTCGGAATAGTAAGGACCGACTAGCTACCCCTGGGCGGCCGGGGGCGGGTTGGTTACCTTGCCGCGAGCTTCGAAGCCAACTTGACGACACGAAAAACGGAGCTCGCAATATCGTGCATTCTTGACAACCGTACTTCGCTAGTATGTAGCTTTTTGTCACGACGCACAGTGGGTCAGAAGACTGGCGCAGGCGCGGTTAAAACGCAAGGCGCGCTTTGAGATCCAGCCAGAGTAGCTGAACACGTCTCGAACTGAACGTGTGACCCCATCAATGGATTCCTCGTTCGGAGAGAAATCCATTTGGTGGGGTCACTCGTTCGGTTCGAGTCCCATTTAGCGACTCTGGAGCTCCAAACGCGCCCGGAATTTTGACCGCCTGCACCCTGCACCGGCCTTGGGGCCACTTTTGCGCCAGATCGAACGTTTTTTGAACGGTCGGTTTCATAAACGGATTCGTTTTGGCCGCAGCTGCCTATCCATTACCTCAAAAATAAAAAAAAAATACACAAAAAATAAAAAAAGGAAAAAAAGGGAGGAAAGTTTTCTGTTGGGCGTGCACGTTGAGGCAGTCGCGCGCAGGCCGCGCAGGCTTAACCCGGGCAGGTGTCCGACGCTGTCGCGTTGTCCAAATTGCTCCCCTGTCGATTATTTCGGGGCCCATGTTCATTCTGCTGGTCAGGGAGAAAGGGGGGGGGGGCGTGTTTTTAATAATGAATTTTAGTTCCCTTCCCTTTTTCCACGTTGTACTGGGAGCTGTAAATCATGTGGGAGTTTGTCCCCAGTCGGCCGGCCTACCAGTCCTGCCGCGTCCTGCATGTCCTGCATGCCGAGGACCGGCAGGGCCCGCCAGGGGTACGGCTCTCGCGGTAATTTCGACACAATTATTTTTCCAGGATCGTTAGTTTTAAAATCGACAGCAGCAAAACACAAAAAATTTTTAAAAAATATTTTTATTAAAAAAACATAATTTTTTTTATTTAAAAAAAAATATTTTAAAAAAGTTTAAAAAAACCATGCTGCATCCGGTTTTCAGGTGCTAGTCCTGTGTTTTGAAATTTGAGACTGCTTCTATGATAATATTTTTGTACTCCAAAGTTGTCACTACTTTTCTGATACTCCTCCAAAAAAAAAAATGTTTTGCCTTTTTTATTTACAGTGTGGATCACCACAGCTATAACAGGTGGGTCTTAATCTAGGTCAAGACTATATTTAAAGCGAGCCGATCCCAGCGCCGCCTCGTTCCTGCCCGTCCCGGACAAGACAAGCGGTGTAAGTGATGCTCGGCCAGCCCGATTCCGAGAGTCCTTTTCGTCGCTCTGTCTCTTTCGCACCTGTAGGGGACGCCCCGTGAGTGCGAGAGAGACAGAGCGAGGAGGCCCGCGAGAGTGGCCTACATGCTGGCGGCGGGTAAGGCCTTCGCCGGCCTTCGCCGGCCTTCGCGCACTCAGGGTCGCCTCCCTGATCCCGTCATAACTTGGGCCGAACAGATCGGGGACCAGGGCTAGCAGGTGCGACGAGACGGCCGGGAGAGAGAGAGAGAGAGAGAGAGAGAGAGAGAGAGAGAGAGAGAGAGAGAGAGAGAGAGAGAGAGAGAGAGAGAGAGAGAGAGAGAGAGAGAGAGAGAGAGAGAGAGAGAGAGAGAGAGAGAGAAGAGGGTTGGTCTTGTTGAGCTCTATATATTAAATTCCAGACTGCGTCACTGAGTCCCAGCGGTGCGACCCACGCCGCCGTCGCTATGAAAAATAGCGACCCAGGGAAGCTTTCAATAGGAGGAAGCGGCGGAGGTCACTACACAACGGCCATTCCGTCAACGATGAGGCCGTCGGCGGTGCCATACCTCGGAGCGAATGCTCTTTTGGCGTGCCTCTCGTGTGTGTGTGTGTGTGTGTGTGTGTCTGTGTGTGCGCGCGTTGATTGCTCTGGATTACGGCGCAATGCCGTAAGGGCGTTGTCCCCGGAGGAAACGCGTGCATTTGCGCCCCACTGTCCCACCACACATGTGCGTCCGTCGGCCTGTCTGTCTGTCTGTCTGTCCGTCTGCGGTGGGCATGCCGGATATAGGGGTCAGCATATCGGGGACGGTCCGGGTCCGGGGTGGTGCCCCCTTCCCCTTCCCCCCTCCACTTTCTCTCGACGCCCGTCCCTGTGGCAGACTGGCATGTTACTCATCTCCGGTATGACCGTGCCGGCCGTGCCGGGGTCTGACGGGCTGCCTCGGAACGGGGACACGTATGGCGGAGAGCAACCCGACTAAACTCGCCATTTAGACGCCTCGAGCACATAACAGCATAATGCAGTGTTTCCCCCTGAAATTTGGGCGTTGCCCGCAGGCCGGGTTCAGACGAAACAGGTTTGTTGAGTGAATATACTGGTGTGAAGGGATTTTATCTCACTTAGAGGCAACTGCAGCTTGCAACAACAGGTCGCCGTTGTGATCGGAAAGATCGACACCTGTAAGGAAAAGGCACGCAGTAGCGGCCGCGCGATCCAAAAGGCGCTCAGTTGCGCGCCTGCGATCTGAAAGGCACGCAGTTTGCAGCGCGCGATCCAAAAGGCACTCAGTTTGCCCCGCGCGATCCAAAAGACACGCAGTTTACCGCTGGGGGGGGGGTAAACTGCGTGTCTTTTGGATCGCGCGGGGCAAACTGAGTGCCTTTTGGATTGCGCGCGGCATACTGCGTGCCTTTCAGATCGCGGGGCCGCAACTGAGCCCCTTTTAGATCGCGCGGCCGCTACTGCGTGCCTTTTCCTTACAGGTGTCGAGATGATGGTCCGGCTGCTTCCTCCGGTTGCCTATCGGCCCTTCCGACCCTTATTCAAACGTTTTTACCATTTTTCGGCTCTTTGGACCCTAATCAGACCCTTATGAGGCCCTTATACGACCCTTATTCGGCCTCAGAGACCCCTTGGACCCTTATTTGACCCTTTCACGACCCTTATTTGGCCCTTACCTGACCCTCATTTGGCCTTTACCTGAAACTTATTTGACCCTTATTCGACCCTTTTTGTCCCTTTTTCGGCCCCTCTTCGACCCTTTTTTGACCCTCACTTGACCCTCATTCGACCCTTATTCGGCCCTTATTCAACCCTTATTCGACCCTTGTTACCCTTATTCTACCCTTATTCGGCCCTGTCGGCCCGCCGGTGTCCGTTTCCGGCGGTGCGCGACCTTGCCACCACACTGTCACAGTGAGCCTGTGTTGGTGAGAGGGGAGCTCGTCATTTTCAACTCTCGACATGTCCGCGCATTAATGACCGCACCGCGGTCCGTCGCCCTGTCTCTCTCTGTCTCTCTCGCACCCACGCGAGGCGCCCCGTGCGTGCGAGAGAGACAGAATGCCGGGCCTAGTTGCGCGGCAGGGCGTCGAAGGCCGGCATGCCAAGAAACTCTTTTTTTGCTCGCTCTCTCTCTCTCTCTCTCTCTCTCTCTCTCTTCACGCGTCTTCAGCCTCTCTCCCTCCCACACGCACCGCCATGTGGGTTGCCGCCATTGCCGGAAACTTGAAACCGGAAGTACTTGGAGTGCACCTCTGCGTTTTTTTTCTCTCTCTCTCTTCGCCGACTGTCGAGAAACGTCACCCGCAGGCCATCGTCCCGGCCGGTCTGGCCGCCCTCGTTTGCATGGAAATGGCGTTATAAATAACAGTGATCCCCTCTCGCCAACTTTGGGCTGGACCTTCTTTCCGCCATGCTGCGCCGTGCTGCGCCGTGCTGCGCCGAGCCGCGCCGAGCTGCGCAGTGCTCAGCCAAACACGCATGCATAACGGAGCAGGCGCGCCTTCGGACGCCCGGTGGGGTCGAACGTCAAGGTCGAACGTCAAGGTCGAACGTCAAGGTCGAACGTCAAGGTCGAACGTCAAGGTCGAACGTCAAGGTCGAACGTCAAGGTCGAACGTCAAGGTCGAACGTCAAGGTCGAACGTCAAGGTCGAACGTCAAGGTCGAACGTCAAGGTCGTACGTCAAGGTCGACGTCAAGGTCGAACGTCAAGGTCGAACGTCAAGGTCGAACGTCAAGGTCGAACGTCAAGGTCGAACGTCAAGGTCGTACATCAAGGTCGTACGTCAAGGTCGTACGTCAAGGTCGTACGTCAAGGTCGTACGTCAAGGTCGTACGTCAAGGTCGAACGTCAAGGTCGAACGTCAAGGCCGAAAGTCAAAGGCAAACCTCAAGGTCGTATCCAAGGACTACATCATCAGGGACGAACCTCAAGAACAAACCCCAAGGTCACACTTGAACGTCGTACCTCAAGATATAACCTCAAGATCGAGCCTCAAGGTCGAACCTCAAGGTCGCTCGCTCCTTGTCAAGGTCACTCGAAGCTCGCGATGAGAAATTGTCGGCGCCCTTCCTGACACTGGACTCGGCGCCGTTCGCGCAAAAGAAAGTGGAAAGACAGAAGGAGCGACAATGACGCGTCGTGTCCAACACTGACAAACCGATGGGCGAGGGGGCTCTAATGAGACGGAGAAGGAAGATGAGTGGCGAGAGGGAGGGAGGGACAGAGAGAGATCCCTTTCTACCTGGAGAGGGCGCGCGCCGAGGTCAAGGACGGGCTTGGTGAGACTGTGTGCGTGTGTGTGTGTGACGCGAAGGAGAGCGAGAAGACGAGAGAGAGAGAGAGAGTTTAGTTTTTAAAATTATTTATTGGGGGGATTTTGTTTTTAACAATTAGGGCCAGGACATGAGTTCAATTTTGTCACAAAATATGCATGCAGTATTA
>NW_023144627.1:8588725-8626304 GCF_012932325.1 Thrips palmi
GCGGGGCGCGCGCCGTGGGTGCGAGAGAGACAGAGCGATGAAATCGACTCTCAGTCTGGGGGGATGATGTATGCCGGCGATGCAGGATTGTTGCCCTCATGGCTTAGGGCCATCCATCATGCAATGGGCGGAAGGGAGAGAGAGAGAGAGGGTGGGGGGGATGATCCAGGTGTGGCCAAAGTAGTGATCCTGACACGAAGAGAATATGGCCCGGAAACATAGCGGCATGGTCACTGCGATCAAAACAACATGAAGTTGTGATTTTGGGTTCTAAAAATAGCACACTATTGTCGAAAAATCGATTGCAGTTTCAACCATCGCTTTTTTTTTAGCCTATAGACTTAATTTTCATGGGGCAGTTTTCTCCGAAGTGACGCATTTCATCGACGTTTCTGCTGTGTCGTCGAAAACGCTCTTGAACTTGAAAGCCCCGATTGTAATCCGGTCGATGTATTCATAGCCCCCCCCCCCCTCTCTCTCTCTCTCTCTCTCTCTCTCTCTCTCTCTCTCTCTGGGGCTAGGTCCGCAAACACAGGGTGCTTGCGTCTGACCAGCGCTGCGTGGAGACTCACAGGCCAGCCATGGGCCAGCCATGGGCCAGCCATGGGTGAAGCATGGCTCCCTCCCTTGGCTCGCTTGCAAATGTAATATATTCATGTCCGTGTTTTGTCAGGGGCGGTCTGGCAGCCAACGCCGCGCCAGTGGCCACACCCTCTCTCTCTCTCTCTCTCTCTCTCTCTCTCTCTCTCTCTCTCTCTCTCTCTCTCTTTCTTATTTCGCTTTCGTCGGTTCCTTCTGCGTTCGGCATTCTGTGGCTTACGCAGCAAGGAGGTTTCGCTAGATTGAGAATTATTTCAGGAACTGCCCGACACAGGGATATGGCCGGCAGAATCTATGGATGCGCGCTGCACGCCCCACTCTCTGCATTGAATTTCTAAGCACTGCCAACTGCCTAACAACCGGCACCAGTGTTGCCACATGTGGGCAAAAAAGTGACGAAAAATTTGCGAACCTCTGCCTGTGCCTTTCAGGCAATGTCTAGGCTTCGCTTTTGAGGCATGCCTGGTAGGCAGGCTTACGGCTTAGTGCTTTGAGGCTGCACTTGCTGACACAACCACAAGAACCCCGTGCGGGTAGGCAACGCCGTGCACACGCAAGCGTTCGATTGCCTACCCCCCATTACCATTACCATTAAGGGCTGCGTTCCAACGCTCTCCCGTGCGCGAGTTCTCACTGTCGCCTCGACATTCATTCAAATCTTATTTTGACGATAGTAATTTTTTTTTGCCGTGTAGCAATTTGGGCCACGATTCACACGCGACGCCCTTATCGAATTTGGCGGCAACTTTTTCCTATCGGCGGGGTGGAGGGGAGGGGGGAGGACACGGAAGGACACGAGAGACACGAAGTACACGAGGGACACGGGGAGAGAGGAAGGATACAGGGAGAGAGGAAGGATATGGGGAGAGAGGAAGGATATGGGGAGAGAGGAAGGATATAGGGGGAGAGGACGGATAAAGGGAGAGAAGATGGACACGGAAGAACACAGAAGGACAGGAAGGATATAAAGGACATGGAAGGACATGGAAGGACACAGAAGGACACAGAAGGACATGAAAAGGGCACCATGGACACGGGAGAGACGAACAGCACGGGGCGAGACGAAGGACTCGGAGGACACGGAGAAGACGAAGAAGGAAGAGCCGGAGGCAGCATGCCACGGGCAGGATGGCGCGTGCAGATGCCGGCTGATGTTGCAGTTTGGAGGTGAAAGCGCTGCTTGCGTGGCCCCCGGGGGGTCCCTGGCGCCCCCGCAGGGCCCAGCCAGCCCCCCCGGGGGGCCTCCCCCTCCCCCTCTTCCGTGCGGCTTCTTGGCGCCTCCCAGGGATATAAAACAGAGGGCGTCCTGCATGTGTCTGTGGGTCAGACCAGATCGCGGTCTGAGATCACTCCACACTCCACATGCAAAGCGGGCGAGGCGGGCAAAGCAGGCCATCGCCCCGAGCGAGAGCCGCCGAAACTCTAGACGTGTTTTGAGCTCCAGAGTCGCTAAATGGGACTCGAGCCGAACGTGTGACCCCACCTATGGATTGCTCTTCGAACGAGGAATCCATTGGTGGGGTCACACGCTCGATTTCAGTCCTATTTAGCGACTCTGGAGCTAAAATCGCGTCCGGGGTGTTGGCCGCCTCCACCGGTCTTCTGGCCCACTGCGGAGTACGACGTTGCCGCGACGTCCCCGCTGGAAACGCAATCAACCGGCATTGGCCGCGAGTTGCCCGGCTTGCGCGCCCTGATTGCAGCATGGCCAGATTAAATTAGGACAGGCGATCAGCCACGGGCCTCGTGCGGGAATGCGGGGGGGGGGGGGGGGGAAGGTACCGGGGGGACGCTTGTTAGCCCCAGGGAGAATTATGCGAATCCATTCAAGGCTTGCAAGCCAAGCTCTCCACCCCCACAGACAGACCCTGCACTTCCAGTGTCGTGTACTTGCACCTGGAATTCAGTGGTCTCAAAAAGAGGGGCCTATGGCACGTCGAAGCTGGGTCCTGTCGGGATTTTCCCCGGCAGGTGTGTGCTGGCATCCAAACGGGGATACGCGCCATTCCTTGACTGGCATTCTTCCCCCCCTCTCCCTTCCCCTCCCCTCCCCCTTCCCCTCCCCTCCTCTCCCCTCCGCCTCCCACCATGTGCGCCGCGGGCTGCGGCGGGTGCAGCCAAGCAGATTATTCAACAGCGAGTTGAATAATTTCCCATTCAAGCCCTCCCCCTTTTGAAGCGGAGGATGAAATGCATTACTCCCGCGAATCACCTCCGCGTTTTCTGCGCTGGCTTCACTATCGCTTTTCTCCCGCTCCGTCACCGAAACTCCACTGCAGTCAGAAAACTGAAGGAAGGCTGACAGTTTCCATGCTTTTTCTGTGTTTGTTCTATTTTTCAAAAAATCAAACGTTAGGCTATTACTGAAAAAAAAAAAGCTCAGGTAAGTAACATGTTCTGCTCTTTTCCTTTTCTGTATACTTTTTTCTTCCGCCAGTGTGGTGCCCAAGGAAGGTGCACGGTTCCCCCGGAGTCAGCAAAGCCCTCAGGGGCCTCCTCAAAATCACGGTACATTCTGACGCCCTCGGCAGGGGCGGCGAGTTGGGGCGGTCGACACTCAGGAGCTGCCTGATTCGATTGGAGAGTTTTGTCACAGCACGCGTGTGTTTATGTCAGTCCGTGCGTCCGTCCGTTCGCAGTGGGCCAGAAGACCGGTGGAGGCGGTTGGACTCCGGACGTGTTTTGAGCTCCTGAGTCGCTAAATGGGACTCGAACCGAACGTGTGGCCCCACCAATGGATTGCTCTCCGAACGAGGAATTCATTGGTGGGGTCACACGTTCGGTTCGAGTCCCATTTAGCGACTCTGGAGCTCAAAACGCGTCTGGAGTTTCAGCCGCCTCCACTGGTCTTCTGGCCCGCTGTGCGCCGTCCGTCCGTCCCTGAGTCCGTGTCCGACCGTCTGCCCACAGGGGTGTGGCTGACATGCGACTCAAAATCCCAATTTCCCGAATGTCATTGCCGATGAAGGGGCTTCAGCCGACGGAGTCACCACCCGTCAGGCACATGACAGACGGACGGACGGACAGACAGACCGGCGAGGGCAGAACCACTTCCTTCTGCGATTACAACGCACGCTGAAACCCGACCGGGGTGTTGGGCCGAGCAATGCGTGTGAACCTTTTGTCGGCCGGGATAAAATTTTGCGAGTGTCACTGAGAAAATCATTGTGTTTTTGTTTGTTTTTTACAAAGTCCGCCCGTGTTCCGGCTTCAACCCCGCGCCCCATGAAGAAGCACAGGGTTCAGACACCTCACTTACCAAACCCGCAGGGCGCTGAGACTTTGGTAAAAAAGCCGCAACTTTTCTCCAGAGGAGAGAGCGCACTGTGGGGTTGGTTAGGTGAGGCGGGTCCCCGTCCCAAAACTCAATATATCCTGGCGCTGCGCTCTGCTTGGGACGGCGCGTCTCAGCTCGGGGGGAGGGCGTCGTCGGAAAAGTGGCTTGCCTTGCTGGCGGCTGGCTGTGGTGCATCCAAATACATTTAGGTCACGCGTTGGCGAACATTTGCACAACTTTTTATTTTGCTTTGTCTCGTCCCCCCTCCATCTACCACCCCGGCGGCTAGTGGATTTGGGGCATTTTCAGGTTTCCCGAGGTGGGAGGACACGCCGCAACACCGGCCCTATAAATATGCCCGAAGCGAACGTTCTTGGCCACACACACACACACACACACACACACACACACACACACACACACACACACACACACACACACTCGCACGCGAGCGGCGCGCTGAATCTCCCCGCGACATCTCCCCCCGCGGGGCAGTGGATTCGTAAATCAGAATCTTCTCGTGACAAACTGCGTATGTATCGAGGAAGCCGTGTGCAAGTGATAACATCTCCCTCGGCGTTGTCCTCTGTGCCGCTACGCGGCGAGCAGCACGCGACCAGCAACAACGTTGTAACGCCCCAGTCCCTCGCAATGAGCCTCCAGACGCCCACAGTGGGCCGGAAGACCGGTGGAGGCGGTCAGAATGCTGGACGCGTTTTGAGCTCCAGAGTCGCTAAATGGGGCTCGAACCGAGCGTGTGACCCCACCAATTGATTGCTCTCCGAACGAGGAATCCATTGGTGGTGTCATTGTCACACGTTCGGTTCGAGGCCTGCTTAGCGACTCTGGAGCTCAAACCGCGTCCAGAGTCGTGGCCGCCGGCGCCGGTTTTCTGGCCCACTGTGCTGAGCGACGCTGGATGGCGGCTGGATGGCGACACGGGCCCCGTCGTCCCGCGGGGCCGCAGCGCAGCGCAGCCAGCTGCCTCAGCAGTCATTGCACAAGTGCAGCGGCATCCCCGAAAAAAGAGAAAAAGGAAAAAGAAACGGCCGACAGAGATAAAGCCGAATTAAGTGTGCAATCGTGTGCATCTTTCCCCCCCCCCCTCCCCCTTCGGGCCCCCGCGTGTGGTGCGCTGCAGCCTGTAAGTGTGATGAATGCCTTTCCGTCCAGCCCTGCATTATTTATACACATATATTTCTTCCTCTCTTCCTCGCCCTTGTGTTGCGGTCGGTCGGGGCGTCCCCCCGTTATGCGCTGCAACATGGCACGAGCACCGCGCCTCTCGAGTGGACGAGTATCCGTCAATGTTTCACGTCGCGGTCTTCTTTTCTTCTTCTTCTTCTTCTTCTTCTTCTTCTTCTTCTTCTTCTTCTTCTTCTTCTTCTTCTTCTTCTTCTCTTCTTCTCTCCTCCTCCTCCGAATTAGTTTTGATTCAATTGCGCCTGCCTTTTGTACGGGCCTGCAGACATTTACCGTGGGCCCGTTCCAGCCAGCCGGGCCTGCTGCCTGCTGCCTGCTCTGGCCGCCGCCTCGCCCCTGGGCTACGTCGGGGCTAGCCCGGCCCCACCGCCGGCCCTACCACCACCGGCCCCTTGGCAGGCCTGGCCGCCGTTTCCTCGTTGCACTTCGAAGGGTGCATATTTAAACTTTCAATTTATTTCAGCGCGATTGAACGATGAAATATTCAGCCATTGACAAACTACCGTGTGGGATTGCCACGGGTCAAAGACCCCCAGCGCGCGCGCTCGCGCGCTCGTGTGTGTGTTGTATAGTGGTCTGTGTGAAATTCGTGAACGAGTACCCTGATGTGGTTAAGATGCAATGCTCCGAGCGCCATCGAACGGGGAGGCAGTAACAAAACAGACTGAAGGTCACAAAACCTCAAGGCCTGCTCATACGCCCCCTTTGAATTTTTCATCTTTTCAACAGTCGTTTTAAGCCTCCGCCTTTTTTTCTGTTCCCACAGCGATGGAAGGCAAGAAAGGGGAGGGATCGAGCGTGGGGTCGTGATGGACTTCCGCTTTAGCAGTGCAGGGGACGCGAAAATATGGCGCGAGACACACATGCACAGTGGACGCGCTGGTGGGGAAAATGCGCCGGAAAAACGACCCTTTTCAGCGCCTCCGCGACCGTCATTTTCCTACCACGACACGGATAGCTGTTGGAATAGAGGCAATTTCGACCGGACGTTGTGCCATTGACATTGCTACCAGTGTTTTCCACATGCGTGGGTGGGAATTCTCACGATGCACCTGTCGAAAGGGGTTTCCTAACCCGGCAACCTTTTAGACAGTTTCATATAATTGCTCTCGAGAAGGTACCCAGTAGACAGGCTGAGGTTGGCAACCCTTTCGACACTGCTGCATCGTGGGAATTTGGGGCCAACTTACGTGGCAGCACTGCTTGCTACAGAACTTACTTTAGCGGGAGGAAAAGCGGCAGCCAAGACAACAACAACAACAAACAATGTTTCTTTGGCCAAACACTATTTCCGAGTGCTAATTGAATGCTAACTGCCCAATCGAGGGCCATAACAAGTGAATGCAAAGACTTGTTATTCCAGTGTCTTAATCGAAGCAGTGAGCCACCGGAAACCAGAACGCTCCTCGGGGCAGAAATATCGCGTTGATTTCTTCCCTCCTTTTTTTTTGGTGGAATGGGAGAGGCGGCAGTACGCTGCTGGAGGGGTGGTGCCCACTCCATAAGTTGGGTCGATTTTTGTCCGGGAGACGTGACTGCACTAGAAGCCGGGGTTTGTATCAATCCCAGCAATGACTACGTACTTTCTTTTGTTTGGCCAGTGCCTTTGTGCGGCATGCTTACCACCCAAACTGCAGCAAAGGTTTGGAGTGAAAATTGAAAATGTCTGAATGCAGTAGACAGAGAGTCAGTGTAAACTCCCTCAACTCAAGGTGATCTTGAAGTCATCAAGCGAGAATTCACTACAAGATCTGTCTTGTACTTGTATGTCACACTCCTATAGATGTGTACTTCAGGTAGTAAGCTCTCATCCTCTCTTCTAGATCCTATAGGTTACTACCCCTTTAGATTTGTACCTGTCATAGATGTGTATCTGTCAAGTATGCATTTGTGTACCTGTCAAGTACACTCCTAATAGAGGTGTATTAGAGAAGATTTGGTAGTGTTCTATCTTGGGCTTCAAAACAAAGAGCGAGAATTGCTTCTCGCATCAAAACCAAGATCGGGAATTGTTTCTTGGATGATCGTACTTCGTCCCACACCCTTTTTCTTTTTCTTTCCCTTTTCCAAGCAATAATCGATAGAAAAGAAAGCGAGCATCGCGGAGGCCGGCCGTGGCACTCCGTGGCACTCGCCGTGGCACGGCATGCACAATAGGGAGTAACGATTCACTTGTTGGCTGAGCTCGCCACCCTGCCCTACACCGTACACCGACCGGGAGTTCATTTCTCTTGTATTCATGCGCCCACTTATCAGTCCTCACGGTCGGTCGGCCTAATCCCGGGCCCCGTCCACCCCGTGCACCCCGTGCCGGTGGAGGGCCCTCCGAAAGCCTCCTCGAGATACGCTCCCCGCAGCGCCGCACAGTGGGCCAGAAGACCGGTGGAGGCGGCAAAGACTCAAGACGCGTTTTGAGGTCTAGAGTCGCTAAGTGGGAGTCGACCCGAACGTGTGACCCCACCAATGGATTGCTCTCCGAACGAGGAATCCGTTGGTGGGGTCACAAGTTTCGTTCGAGCCCCTTTTAGCGACTCTGGACCTCAAAACACGTCTAGAGTTTGGGCCGCCTCCACCAGTCTTCTGGCCCACTGTGCACCGCAGGGCCGCAGGGCCGCAACGCAGCAACGCACAGCGGGTCGGCAGCCAACACTCTACAAAAAATGTCCTGTCAACGCCGTTAATTTATTACCAATGATGTTTGCTGTTATGCAATTCACGGCGTTTGCTGTGAACTAGTTCACGGCGTTCACTGTGATCTCGGTCACAGTTTCACTGTGATCTGGCCCCAGTTAAACGCGTGAATTGGAGCCTGAAGGCAGTGCTTCGGTGCTCAGTGGCGTCCTCACAGTGTTTACTGGGGACCAAACATAGTGAACACCGTGACAGATCACAGTGAATCCGTGAGCAGTCACAGAAACGCGAATTGACCTACAGTAAAAACTGGTAATAAATTAACGGCATTTACGGGACATTTTTGGTAGAGTGAAGAGCGGCAGCGATTGACTAGACCGAAATCAAGGAGATTGCCGCATTTGTGCTGTTGCTGCGGTCATCTGGGGACATGTGGTTTACTTCGACCCCAGGGGTAACCAACTCGAGATAATCAGCGTACGTCTAGTTCGTAATCAGTGAAATAATCAACATAATCCGAAATAAAAGCAATCGCACTTTTGGAGATTTTATCAGTTTTTGACCAACTTTGCGAGCACGGTAAAGCGGAACTGGTTCAGAAGCCAATGGTGAATCATGGTGATTCCAGAAGTCGAAAACCAGACGTTTCTACCGTGAGGTTATTGGTCCCAAAATTGAGGTCAAAGCTACTCTAGAGCTCAAAATGCGTCCAGAGGTTTGGCCGCATGTGATTTTTGTCTGGAGGTTTTCTCCGAGTCAGTTTCCTTCTCGTTCACGACCGTCACCAACTACACGTCTTAATCAGCGACTGCCATTGCCTGAGACCGAGCCATAAAAAGCAATAGGGCCTCTTCCAGTGTAGGTGCTCTCCAGAGTCAATACGGCGGCAAGCCCTCTCCTCCAAAGTCACGATGGGCCGGAACGGCGGAAGGGAGAAAAAAGCGAGAAAAAGCGTCATCGGTGACTGACTGGGACTTTGTAGTGACCCTCCAGCCTTGGGCAAACAAGGCCGACAATGAGAAACAATCCTTGCCATTGTCTGTCCCGTGCGCCCAAAAGACGCGGCGCTTCTTGTGCGCAGGGATTTTCCGCGTGGCCGGAAGACTGATTCCGACCCACAGTGGGCCAGAAGACGGGCGGAGACGGCCAAAACTCTAGACGCGTTTTTAGCTTTAAAGTCGCTAAAGAGGCCTCGAACCGAACGTGTGACCGCACCAATGGATTCCTCGTTCGGAGAGCAATCCACAGGTGGGGTCACACGTCCTGTTCGAGCCCCATTTAGCGACTCTGGAGGTCAAAAAGGGTCTGAGATTTTGGCCGCCTCCTCCGGTCTTCTGGCCCACTGTGCTGCGGCCTAAAGAGAGGAGAGGGCAGTCGGAAAAGCGACGCGTCATCTCTAAAGGTATGCATGGAATGGGAGCGAGCGCGGCCAGTAGGGCACCATTAGATATGGGCGCCAGTCCATGCCAGTCCGTGCCAGTCCGTGCCACTCCGTGCCCCACCCACTTCCTAACCACATCATATAAGTGGAGGACACGATGGCACATTTTTGCAATGCAGATGGCCCCTCGCGGCGTTAGCGCCACTAGCGCCCCCAGCGGCGGACTGCTGCGCGAGCTGCGCGACACACTGTGAGTGGTGGGGGTGGTTACAGCGTCGGCCGTAAGACTCGAATGGAAGTTATGTGTTGAGGAACATTTATGTCGTAAAAAGAAGGGGGCGGGTGTGCCTGGGCTGTGCCTGGGCTGTGCCTGGGCTGTGCCTGCCGAGGCCGTCCAGGATGTTATAACGCAGGCTGGGCCAAGGGCTGGGCAATCTGCGCTGTCGCATTTAGGAGGGGGTAAATATATGCCGCCTCCGTGCGTGGTATTTCTGTGGCCTCTCTGGTGGCAGTGTCCGCCGTCGAGTACCTTCGACACTTTCATGCTCTTTCGGCTACGCTCTCCAGCTCTTACAAACTACTATAGTAGTTTTGGCCGCCTCCACCGGTCTTCTGGCCCACCGTTGCCAGTAATGACAGCGAAACTCCGCGGCAAACAGTGTAGCGGACAGCGCCGCCGGCGCAGACAGCTTCAGGCGGAGGAATAAGGGAGGCGAAGTTGGGGCCAAAGCGGCGCGGCCGAGGCACAGCACTGTAAGGCCGAACGGTCAAGACAACAAACAGGCCTTTCCTTTGAGTCCGGAACAAGTCGCCGAAGTGTTAATAGGGCGTTTGGAGGACGATTCGCAGCGATTTACAGTGGCCCTCCCTCGTCCGGGAGTCTGGGACTGTCACCGCCAGTGTTTTCCCCCGGCCTGCCCGAGAATCGCCCCACTGATGCCGGAATTAATGCCGATGGGGAGGAAAAAAACGAGAGGGAAAGTTTCCGGAAAGCTACCTTCTTCCCTCGGCCAGTGCAGCCTGACTTGCCCCAAAGTTGATGGAATAGCACGATGTCGTCTGCTAGCAGAGACTGGGTTTGTTGGACCTGCCGCGGCTTGGCTTCGCCTGGGTTCGCCGCCACCCAAGTAAATGTTCTTTGTTCTTCTACAAACTCGTTTCAATGGCTGAGGATCTTTTGTCGGGGAACGTCAGCCAACATTTCCGGATCCTGTCAAACTTGTCTGGCTGAGTTGAGATTGATGGCTGGCTGGGGGAGCTGGCGGTGGGTGGATTGTTTTTCCAACTCGTGTCGCTATCTGCATGCACCCTGCTTCGGCCTGCTCGGGCTCTTCAAGTGCATTACCGCTCCCATCAAGTCATCTTCCATCGTACACTCTAAATGTCTGACGGTGAAAGGCTGCACCAACATGCTTCGGTGGAAGCTTTTTCCGTAATACAAAATAAATTCAAGAAAATATCTATAAGGTGCAATGCATTTTCAAAGGGAAGTTGCAAAGTCAGCAGCACGACCATTGCAGTCAACATAATGCGGAGAACCTTCCTTGAGACTTTGGAGAGTGCTTTCAGTGACCTTAAAATCTCCGCGCTGCTCCGTAGACTGCGAAGCTTGCGTGCTCTCACTAAGAATTCACCCGAAACTCGTGTGACAAGTTTCACAAGTGCCAGTGCATCGAAACATGATCATGTCCTTGATAAAATTTTCAACTCGGGAACCGAACTCGGCGTGTTCGCGTCTGCGCGCTTTGCGTGCGAATAATTGTAAAATTGATGAGGCGCGATCGGATCGTGTTCCATTTAACCACCGCGGTGCAGCACGGAGGGCTGTCTGGCACTATCCGCACGACACGGGACTCCGACAATGCGAATCAAGTCCCGGAAATCTAGAAAAAGGGCAGAACCAAAACCAAGGGGAAATCGCTGTGAATGTCACTCTGAGAAAACCTTTCAAACTATTTCAGGCCTTACCAAGCCACGCAGCTTGTCAGCACAAAGTTTTTTGAGCATGCATAAGCTAACAAAGAAATTACTTCGTAATTTACGAACTGTTTTCTTAGTTTGTATTTTGTATGCTCAGAATACTTCGTAAGGTTTTAGGCGTGTTCGTTTTTAGTCGAGGTCAAAGGGATGGCTCGACATCAAGGTATCAGTTCCATCAGGCTGTACTTTTCTTATCCCCTACTTTTCTTCCCCGACTTACATTTTTCTTACCCAACTTTCTGTGCAGTTTCCTCACCGAAGTACCTTTTCTTCTTCGTTACAGCGTCCCTGTCCCTCGAACCTGTTCGAATGCCGCCGCGTCTCTGCGAAAACCTTAAAGTGGCTTTTTAGAAGGTGTGGGCCCTCGCCGTCGGCACGGCAAGGCACGGCACGCCAGGGCCCTCCCTTCGTGCACGAAGCCTGCATAGAGGTGAGGAAGAAACTGCCATGCCCTTTGAGAGGGGGTGGGGGGTTGGTGGGGGTTGGTGGGGGTTGGTGGGGGGTGGGGGCGGGCGCCGCGCCGCCGCGACACTGGTGCCGGCAAGCCAGTCAGTCGCTGGACTGCGTGGGGCGTGCATCGCACCACAGGGCCGTGGAGCTCTCTCTCTCCCTCCTCGTCTCCTCTCTGTCGCTCTCGTCGTCTTGCTCGCCGTGCTCGCCGTGCTTCGGGACTCCCTCGACCCGCGAGTCCGCGCTGCCGCGTGCGCGCGCGCGCGTGTGTGTGCGCGTGAGTGTGTGTGTGCGTGCGTGTGTGTGTGATGATTACTCGTGGTGCGTCGAGGTGGTGGTGAAGTACACTGTTGCTGCTCGTTGGATACTGCCGTCCTTTATTGGCAGGTACGTTTTGGCCGGCAGCGAAAGCCCTGTTTTCATATCGGCTCGTTCCCTGCGAATAGACCGGTGTGGCTCTCTGTGTGTGTGTGTGTGTGTGTGTGTGTGTGTGTGTGTGTGTGTGTGTGTGTGTGTGTGTTTCTGAAGTGTGCGTGTGTGCGGTTCAGCCCTGCGGGTACAAATACTGGCACGGTAATAAACCTCCGTTTGCGTTCAGTCGTGCCGTTCGAAAGAAGGATTTCGCTTTGAATGGAGTCTGCAGCACTCGAATGTCACGAATGCTCTCTCAAAATCGACCGGGCACAATTTCTCTCGGGGAGGTAGAATTGGAAAAGCGCACTACGGCTCCCCTCCTCGCCCTCCCCCTCCCCCTCCCCCTCCCCAGGCCCTTCACTATTTCGCCAGCCTGCAGCCTGCACTTAGAGCGGCCCAGACAGCAACTTGACAAGTGTCAGGCCCCTTCACTACTTGTAGCGGCAGGACCAACTTCTTTCGGTGGTGGGCAAGGCAGGGCGAGGCAGGGCGAGGCAAGGCGAGGCGACCCGCTGAAAAGTGGCTCGTTTGAACGTGAATCTTCGACCGCACCATACCTCCAGCGCAACAGCAGGTTTGCTCTCCGAACGAGGAATCCATCGGTGGGGTCACACGTTTTTGTTTCGAGTCCTTTTAAGCGACACTGAAGCTCAAAACGCGATTTTGACCACCTCCACCGGTCCGTGGCGACTTATCAGTTGTCTTCGTCGCAGGTTTCACAGTGCAGGATCTCCCTTTGGGCATTCTTCCTCTTTGCAGCGCCTCCTTCCCAGGACGAGAGCCCCTCCGCGGACCTTGTCCAGGACCTGCCGACTGGAGTCGTCGCTCTGTCTCTCTCGCACCTGTGGGGGACGCCCCGTGAGTGCGAGAGAGAGAGACAGAGAGTGACTCTGGGAGTCGGACTGCTGGGTCGCTAGGCGACCTCCTTGCGTCCGGTCCGGCTTCCGCTGCGACTTTGTCTCGTTGCCTTTTTTTCCGGTTCCTGCGATCCGCGGCAGTCGGCGGCAGTGCTCCTGGTCGCCCTCAAGTATTCGGGACTGCCTTTTCCATTTCACGTCCACTGTCAAAAGTCGAGTCGACCACGCACAGTGGGCTAGAAGACCGGTGGAGGTGGACAAACTTCTCGATGCGTTTTGAGCGCCAGAGTCGCTAAATGGGACTCGAACCGAACGTGTGACCCCACCAATGGGTTGCTCTCCGAACGAGGAATCCATTGGTGGCTTCTGAGAATATCAACAAAATTTCAGTCGATTTTATTGGTTAGACTTAACAACCCTGTTTTCGAATTAAGTGTGAAATCATTGAATACATAAGATGGCCTCGTATGAATGTCAATCTCAAACTGAGATTCGAAAAATAAAAAATTCACAGCGACGTAGACTTATTTTCGTCTCAATTTACCGGTTTTTTTCCGGTGCAGGGAAGCAGCCATCCCTTTGGTGTGGCTGGCTGGTCCCCGCAGTTCCCGGTTCCGTCCCCGGTTCCAGCCTCGCCCCCTTATTGGTCGGCGTCAGGGGACGTATTTGCGAGGCTTAAACCGTGCTCCGTCATAAAGCCACGGACGGGGTGCTGTATAAGCCTGCTACCTTTCCCTTTATGGTCACCCGTTGCAATATATCTGTTTCTCTAAAGGGAAGAAAAAGATAGAATAAAGCGGTGCACAGTGGGCCAGAAGACCGGAGGAGGCGGTGGAAGTCCCGTACGCGTTTTGAGCTGCGAAGGCGCTAAATGGGACTCGAACCGAACGTGTGACCCCACCAATGGATTCCCCGTTCGGAGAGCGGTCCATTGGTGGGATCACACGTTCGGTTCGATTCTTGCTTCGCGACTCTGGAGCTGAAAAACGCGTCGAAAGTTTTGAACGCCTCCACCGATCTCTGGCCCACTGTGCGTTGGAGGAAATATATCCATGTATCCCCGCGGGGGAGGGATTATGCCGGAGAAAATCATCGCCAGCGGCACGAGGGGCACCCTCAGGGTGATATGAAGGAGTCGGCCGCGCCTCGGGGCAGCCGGGCAGGCAGCCAGCCAGGCAGCCAGACAGCCAGGCAGCCAGCCACCCTGGAGGAAGGGGCGAGGAGAGGGTCTGTTGGTCGCACGGATTTTCCCTCGGATTTCCTCGCCTGGCCGCACTCAAGTGTGCGCGAATTGTCCGAAGGGGTGCGCTGTGTGTGTGTGTGTGTGTGTGTGTGTGTGTGTGTGTGTGTGTGTGTGTGTGTGTGTGTGTGTGTGTGTGTGTGCGCGCGCGCGCGTGCGCGTGCGTGTCTGTCGCTTCGCGCACGTCGATCAGCCGCGAAGGAACGATATAAATTTGTGCCTAACGGATTTTCCGTGCCAGCCTCTTTCTCTTTGCAGTTATTTCTTTCCTTCGGAACCAAAGAAACTCGCCAAAAAATAGCAGAACAATATCAACAATACGACTGAAATTCCCAAGTTCCCAAATTCCCAGTTGATACTGATGCGGAATTTTATCCCTTTGCGGTTTGCTTCGTACTCGATGTTCGATTTTTGAGCTCCAGAGTTGCTCAAACCAAACGTGTGCACCCAATGGATCGCTCTCCGAACAAGGAAACCATTGGTGGGGTCACACGTTTGTTTCGAGTCCTGCTTAGCGACTCTGGAGCTCAAAACGTGTCCAGAGTTTTGTCCACCTCCACCGGCCTTCTGGCCCACTGTCCGTCGTCGAGGCGTCGCGGGACTTGTCAATCGATGCGATCCCCGCCGATCCCCGCTCCTCCAGAGTGACCAAACAAAATTCACGACGAAGTTCGCAAGTTTTACGGTGTGGGCTTCGTGGCGCTGAGATTGATCGAAGACGCACAACCAAGAAACAATTTTGATTAAAAAGTAAAATCACACTCCGGTATTTGAACCACGGAACTGCGGTGCCCGAGCTGGGCTTGCTAGGCGCGCGGCCACGGCAGTGTACACAGCCATTAACTTACGTGTCCCCGACCGCGCTCATGATGTACATGAGTAACTAGGGCTGGGGCTCGCGCGATTCACTATCATGCACCAAAGTTGAGTTGGCAAGTTGAAAATCCCGAGACGGGGCGGCCGACACGGAAACTTTGCTCGCTGCTCTGCCGCTGTGCATTACCAGTAAATTTGATCATTTTGTAGCGGCGTCGCACAGTGGGCCAGAAGACCGGTGGAGGCGGCCGGAAAGTCTAAACGCGTTTTGAGCTCCAGAGTCGCTAAATGGGACTCGAACCGAACGTGTGACCCCACCAATGGACTGCTCTCCCAACGAGGAATCCATTGGTGGCGTCACACGCTCGGTTCGAGGCCTGATTAGTGACTCTGGAGCTCAAAACGCGTCGAGAGGTTTGGCCGCCACCACCGGTCTTCCGGCCCACTGCACGTCGCCTCGGGACGCGCCAACAGTGTAACGGCGTGCACAGAGGAGAAAGTGACTGGGGCCAATAAACTTAACTTGTCTTCCCGCGGGCCAGACGAAGCGGGGCTCCTCCGCTGCATCGAGTTTCAGGGACAATTCCGTGTGTGGCTGACTTTCTTGCGGTCCGCTTGTTCCCACAGGTGGCAGCAAACAACCTCAAATCGAAACCTATGCACGGCCTCTCTCTCTCTCTCTCTCTCTCTCTCTCTCTCTCTCTCTCTCTCTCTCTCTCCTCTCTCTCCCTCCGCTCCCTACTCGGCAGTACTTTTTCCGAGGGAGTTCCTTCTCCACCTTGATATTGCCACGGGGCGGTGTGTGCATTGCGGGTGGACGGGAGTCGCGGAGGCAAATAGTGGCATGAATAAGGGAGGACGCCCCGGGCCAGGGTGTACAGGACAAGAATAATATCCAAAGAATAAGGTCTGCCGATTGGTTTATGATTGGCTGCGGCAAGCCGAGGCTGGGGAGCAACGCACAGTGGGCCAGAAGACCGGTGGAGGCGGCCGAAGCTCTAGACGCGTTTTGAGCTCCAGAGTCGCTGAATGGGACTCGAACCGAACGTGTGACCCCACCAATGGATTCCTCGTTTGGAGAGCAATCCATTGGTGGGGTCACACGTTCGGTTCGAGTCCTATTTAGCGACTCCGGAGCTCAAAACGCGTCTAGAGTTTTGCCCGCCTCCTCCGGCCTTCTGGCCCACTGTGCACCGCCACGTCAAAGGCGCCGTTCGGAATTTTCCTTCCTGGAAACAATGCAGGTGTTTTTTTTTCCTTCATTCCGGGCCGCCTTTCACACCGAATCATGGAGCCGCAAAGAGTGAGGCCCTGAAGGGTGCTCCCCCCGCCGCACAGTGGGCCAGAAGATCGGTGGAGGCGGCCAACACTCTAGACGCGTTTTGAGCCCCAGGGGCCACTAAACAGGCCTCAAACCGAACGTGTGACGCCACCAATGGATTCCTCGTTCGGAGAGCAATCCATTGGTGGGGTCACACTTTCGGTTCGAGTCCCGTTTAGCGACTCTGGAGGTGAAAACGCATCTCGAGTTTTGGCCGCCTTCACCGGTCTTCTGGCCCACTGTGCGCCGCCCTGCCGCCAACTTTAGTTGTCTGGAGGACTTTGGCCGCGAGAGGCGCTAGCGGCGCGGTGCTGTCGAACTTGTTCGAGAGAATCGATCCAATCTCACTAATCGGTGTGTCCAATCCCAGAATGCACCGGCCGCCGGGTGCCGCAAGTTTCACACTCTAAATATTAGCCGTTTTTCCCCCGTAGGGCGACCGCGCGGACCGCCGGGCTTTGTCAAAGTCGGGGTCGTTCTCCCGGAAAATTGGGAGTTAGTGTGAGCACAGCGGCGTCAGCTGACCTTTCCTCCTTTTCTGTCACTTTTTTTTTCTAGAAAGCGGAAAACCAAGAAAAAGCGAACGCGCGTTTCGAAACCGTAGTGAGTTGTCATCATCGCAGTCAAACTTGTCTGCTTTTTCGTCTTCTCTTTTCTTCTCGGTTGATTCGGGATGCAATCTTCATGCCGAGGATCGCGCCAAGAATTTTCAAGATGAATTAAGAGAGCGCCGTAAAAACTAAAAAGCTCTTAATTTTTGATTTATCGGAGCGCAGACTGAGAATGAGGCGAAGCACTCTGGGCGAGTAGTTCGGTGGACCTTGCTTGAATTAATTTATGAAAGGGCCCAGCCGTCTTTGGAGGTGCCTTTCTTCGTTACAGTGGGTGGAAGGCACCTAGACGAACCTGGCCTTGGAAGTCCGGAGGTTGTCTTTCGACCCTGAAGGAGGTCTGACCTCATGCTAGTTTCTGACTGCGAAGAAGGCCTGACCTCATGCTCAGTGTTAGACCTTTCGGTTGGTCGTCTGATCTCATGCTTGTCTTTTTCTTTCTTTCTTTCTTTCTTTCTTTCTTTCTTTCTTTCTTTCTTTCTTTCTTTCTTTCTTTCTTTCTTTCTTTCTTTCTTTCTTTCTTTCTTTCTTTCTTTCTTTCTTTCTTTCTTTCTTTCTTTCTTTCTTCCTTTCTTATCTGCAGATAAGGTCTGCTCTGCATCCTCCTTCATGACTTATTCAATGAATGCGATTTCCCGGCGATCGGACTTTGTAACAGGCGAATCTTGGCCGAGGCGACGAGATAGAACAAAGACAAACCGAAATAGAGAGAGGGAGAAAAAGCGATAGAAGGTTGAGCCCGCTCCGGATAGCTTCGGAAGGAAGCTGGCGAGAATGGATCTGTTGATGGACGTAAATTATTTCTGTTTTATCCAATAATCCGGATCTATTAGAGACGCCGTGCCATCAAAACGCCTCAATAATGCAGGGCGAAGGCTCGGTTTAAATAATGCTGCCAAGGCCTTTCGTCCGGTGATCCGGCCTGCCCAGTGCCCTTGTTCTTTGTCCACGGAATTCGCTGCTTTCGCCATTGGAGTTCACAGTCTCCTGTGAGCCAAAAGCAACTAAAACATGAAAAGACTGGCTTGCTTCAGTGTTTCGTGACAGTGTCGGCCGTTAATTAGATTTCCCAGTGCAACGCAACTCTCGACGCGTTTTGAGGTCCAGAGTCGCTAAAAGGGACTGGAACCGAACGTGTGACCCCGCCAATGGATTGCTCTCCGAACGAGGAACCCATTGGTGGGGTCACGCGCTCGGTTCGAGTCCCATTTAGCGACTCTGGAGCTCAAAACGCGTTTAGAGTTTTGTCCGCCTCCACCGGCTTTCTGGCCCACTGTTCGTCGTGTTTATCATGGAAGCGATACAAAAGGGCCCAAAACTGTCCGCGGGAAGCAAAAAGAAGTGCCGGCGGAGTAATTGGCCCTGTTTGCCTGACACGAACCTCGCCACACGCCAGCCTCCGCCACCCTCGCGCGCGGGGTATCGGCGGCAAGACTCCAGTGAGGTCCTAGCCAGCCGCTTGGCTGCGCTAGGCGAGCCTTTTGCTGGGCCGGGTTCGCGGGGATGCCGCCCAGAGGGCGCCACGGCATACCGGCAGCCGTTCCCTCTCGAGTGTTGCTGTATGGTCTACGCGCCTTATGTACCCTGCCGGTTTGGAAATAAATTTGTCTTGTAACCCAGATTGGATCTTACTCGTCCCGGTGCTGGCGGCCTCGAGCCTGCCGCCCGTCATTTTTGCCTTCTCTGCCAGGGTGCAGGCGGTCCTCGCCGCGCCCCGGCGGAGTCCCTGAAGTAGGCGGGCTCTGCCACGCCGCTCTTCGAGACGCTGCTCCGTGACCGACCACTCCAGGACGTCGACGACGCTGCCGCGTGCCGCCTCCACGCTCCCTGCCGCGCCAGCCGTCGCGCACCGCCAGGACGCCGCCGAGAACGACACGCGCTTCGTCGACCCTGCCCCGCCGTGCCGGCCAACACGCGCCTCCAGGACGCCGTCGTGCGTCGCGTCCGCGCGCGCTTTTACGAATCTGCCGGGTATCCACGCGTCACCGCGCGGTTCAGTCCGGCCTGGGGTCTCGTGACCCTTTCCCCCCCCATCCAACGAAGCTCTCAATTGGCGATCCTGCCAGGATCTACTCTAGCCAGGACTAACAGTGTGCATACGCTTATTGCTGGAGTAGGCCCTGCGACCAACAAACTTTGAAAAGTGTGATGTGTGTAGTGAACGTTCAAGACAATGCTGCAGAGACGCGTGCGGTTTGCTGGGAAGACGGGTTGCGGACCGTCTTCCAGGCGGACTTGCGGGCACTGGTCCGCGACTTCTACCAGGACGCGGTTGGCGCGGGCGACGACGAGCTGCCGTACGAGGACGCCGACGACGCCGCCTACACCTTCCTCGCCAACGAAGCGGTCCTATACGTGCTGAGTGACTTCCTGACGTTCCAAGGCGCGGTGCCCAGAGTCGACGCGACCCGCCTCGCCTCGGCCATCCTGTCAGAGGCCGACGTGCATGCCGAAGCCAGCGCAGCCATGGACCTCCTGTTCCACGACGGAGCCACGGGCGCCACCGCTGCCGATCTCGTTCGGGTCCTCCTCGGCCACGACGCGGTCAACGCTGCGATTGTCAACGCCAGGGTGTTCCATGCAGACAAAGCCATACGTCTTGCCGCCGCCGTTAGCACCGCCTCGGCTCTCGATGCCAACGAGGTGGACTACGCCGCGGACCACGACGCCGGGATTCGTCCTGCCCACGACGCCCAGCCCGACAACGATGGTGTTAGCGTTCGCGCTGCCGACGCCTCCGCCGCCCTCGCCGTCCCGGCCAACGGGGTGGTCTCCGAGGTGGCCGCCGTGCTCGCTGCCAACGCCTCCGCCGCCCTCGCCGTCCCGGCCAAAGGGGTGGTCTCCGAGGTGGCCGCCGTGCTCGCTGCCAACGCCTCCGCCGCCCTCGCCTTCCCGGCCAACGGGGTGGTCTCCGAGGTGGCCGCCGTGCGCGCTGCCAACGCCTCCGCCGCCCTCGCCGTCCCGGCCAACGGGGTGGTCTCCGAGGTGGCCGCCGTGCTCGCTGCCAACGCCTCCGCCGCCCTCGCCGTCCCGGCCAACGGAGTGGTCTCCGAGGTGGCCGCCGTGCTCGCTGCCAACGCCTCCGCCGCCCTCGCCGTCCCGGCCAACGGGGTGGTCTCCGAGGTGGCCGCCGTGCTCGCTGCCAACGCCTCCGCCGCCCTCGCCGTCCCGGCCAACGGGGTGGTCTCCGAGGTGGCCGCCGTGCTCGGTGCCAACGCCTCCGCCGCCCTCGCCGTCCCGGCCAACGGGGTGGTCTCCGAGGTGGCCGCCGTGCTCGCTGCCACGCCTCCGCCGCCCTCGCCGTCCCGGCCAACGGGGGGGTCTCCGAGGTGGCCGCCGTGCACGCCGCCGACGCCTCCGCCGCCCTCGCCGTCCCGGCCAACGGGGTGGTCTCCGAGGTGGCCGCCGTGCTCGCTGCCGACGCCTCGGCAGTCCCAGTCAACGCGGTAGGCCCTGAAGTCGCTACTGTGCTTGGCGACGGCGCCCCGCCAGCCGACGGCCAGGTAGACACCGAGGCTGTCGCCATGGACTCTGCTGCCCCAGAGCCCGTCTCCAACGCGGGCCGTCCTCCTGAGGCCCGCCAACTCGTCTGCGGGGACTACGCGGACGCTGACAGCGGGTCCGGAGCAAGCAGTCGTCCGGAGGGACGCCAAGGCACCGCCGGGGACTCCGGTCGTGGCTTCCCATTCGAGCCGGGGAGTTGACAGGCTTACCATGGCGATCGGTCGCCGGAGTGATCTACCGAGATATGTTTGACCGGCAGGCCCGGGTGAAGAAGGCCTACGGTCGAGCAGTACTGAACTCTGATGAGTGTTTTAGGCTAGTTAGTGTTGTAGTTAGCATTTTAAGTGTTTCCAGTCATGTGTTGCTAGGCTGTGTGGTTCGTTGGCGAAGTATCAGTGATTTAAACCGTTCGTGTGTCGAGGGTCCGTTTGAACTTTTGCCGCCAAAAGAGGTGTGGACCCCTTATGTTGACTTTGTGGGGGGGGCTTTGACACGAACCTCGCCACACGCCAGCCTCCGCCACCCTCGCGCGCGGGGTATCGGCGGCAAGACTCCAGTGAGGTCCTAGCCAGCCCTTGGCTGCGCTAGGCGAGCCTTTTGCGGGCCGGGTTCGCGGGGATGCCGCCCAGAGGGCGCCACGGCATACCGGCAGCCGTTCCCTCTCGAGTGTTGCTGTATGGTCTACGCGCCTTATGTACCCTGCCGGTTTGGAAATAAATTTGTCTTGTAACCCAGATTGGATCTTACTCGTCCCGGTGCTGGCGGCCTCGAGCCTGCCGCCCGTCATTTTTGCCTTCTCTGCCAGGGTGCAGGCGGTCCTCGCCGCGCCCCGGCGGAGTCCCTGAAGTAGGCGGGCTCTGCCACGCCGCTCTTCGAGACGCTGCTCCGTGACCGACCACTCCAGGACGTCGACGACGCTGCCGCGTGCCGCCTCCACGCTCCCTGCCGCGCCAGCCGTCGCGCACCGCCAGGACGCCGCCGAGAACGACACGCGCTTCGTCGACCCTGCCCCGCCGTGCCGGCCAACACGCGCCTCCAGGACGCCGTCGTGCGTCGCGTCCGCGCGCGCTTTTACGAATCTGCCGGGTATCCACGCGTCACCGCGCGGTTCAGTCCGGCCTGGGGTCTCGTGAGCCTTCCCCCCCATCCAACGAAGCTCTCATGCCCCGAACTTTCCGGCTACTGAAATAATTAAGGGCGTGCCGCTCACCTCGTCATGTTGGCGGTTCAAATATTAACGACGCCGTTGTCCTTTTCCCCAAACTATCGCGATTCGGCCGCGGGGAGTTTGGGCTCCGCCCGCCAAGTCTTGGTTTCGGGACACGATCTCGGGGGCTTACCCAAACAAAAATCTACAAAAAAAAACTACAAGGCCAGACTGTTCAAGGTTCTTAAATTACCCACCACAAGGAGCTTGAATCGGTTAAACGATGATGGCGTGCTTCAGGATTAAGGAACCCCTGTTGGGTCAGTCATGTGCTTCATTCGGGTTTCTTCAACACAAATTAACCTGCATACTCTAGCATAAACTCTGGACGCGTTTTGAGCTCCAGAGTCGCTAAATGGGACTCGAACCGAACGTGTGACCCCACCAATGGATTCCTCGTTCGGAGAGCAGTCCATTGGTGGGGTCCACGTTCGGTTCGAGTCGAATGTTTTGACTTTGAGCGCCCCGCCGCTCGTGTGTGCGGCGCCTCCCCCACAAGGCCGTGCGCGCTGTGCGTCGCCGTGCGTCGGGGCCAGGTTGGCGGGCCTTGCTCTTATTAGATCCCCGCGCAGACGACGGGAATTTAAATTTGGCACGCGTCGCCACGAGCGTGCGTACGTTTGTACCTTGCACCTTGAGCACGTAGCGGGTCGGGGGCGTGGCAGGGCGTGGCAGGGCGTGGCGTAGCGTGGCGGAATCACGCGCTCATTTTACGAGCAGTTCAAGTAGTCCGTGATTATCATGGTGTTGCCCCTGGCGACGACTGGCCCCTGACCTCATTCCCTGTGCTTTAGTCTCTCAATCCCCGCGACAAACAGTGCACCACATCCAAACTGTGCAAATGAAAGAGTCGCGTTTCGAGCTCCGGAGTCGCTAAACAAGACTCGAACCGATCGTATGACCGCACCAATGGATTCCTCGTTCGAAGAGCAATCCATTGGTGGGGTCACACGTCCGGTTCGAGTCCCATTTAGCGACTCTGGAGCTCAAAACGCGTCCGGGATTCTGACCGCCCCCACCGGTCTTCCGGCCCACTGTGGCCTGTTTGCCCCACGCCCGTAACTTTGACGCCTGATTGCGACAGGATGCACTCGAGCGCAAGATGGGAGAAATTATCATCGGCCTGATTGTCAGTGGAGTTGCATCAAATGCATTATGCAGTACTGCCAACCTACTCGCAGCAGGCGGGATGAGAGGCCACCAAGACTCGCGCAGTTGGCAAGCTGGGGATGGCTACAGCAGAAGCTGAGACAGAAACGTTGATGAAAATCAAAACCCGTTCTGTCTTCAGACAGCCCACCCTCTAGCAGAGCAGCTCAGACCCAAGTCAACCGAAGATCAAAGCCCTCTCTGGTCAAGCGACCGCATCGAGGACCAAACAAAGGACCAGCCAAAACCAGGGCAAAGCAGCCTCTGCGCCAAACCGGATTGTTATCCCCAAGTTTTGCCCGCGTGTGTGTGTACGTACCTGGCCGCGTTTTGAAACTCAAAGACTCTACCCGCTGCTCCTTCGCCGGCGGCTCACCCGACCCAAAGGGCTCTCGAAAGGGGTTCCGAAAGGGGCAACCGAAGGACCCTTCCTTTCGTCGCTTTCTTCTTACTTAAACTGAGAAATGGAGAAGTGACATTAGCAATTCACCCTTCCTGTCTGTCTGTCTTCTTTCCTCTTGTGCTTTCTCCCGCCGAGTTGGTGTTGTCTTTCTCCAGTATACTTTCATTTTTTTTCGATTTTCCACAGTGTCCCACTGGTCCCCCCCCTATCCATTCGTTCTCCTTGCCTCTTTAGCCTTTACTTCTTTCTTGAGAGCTCACCTTCCGTCCCAGCGACTTCACATTTAACTCAATTTGTCCAGTCTCAGTGAACCGAGGCCCCGGACGGTCCGCCTGACTGGCTGGAGTAGGCATTCTCCGAGATGACCCACATGACTCAGTGGGCCAGAAGACCGGTGGAGGCGGACAAAACTCTAGACGCGTTTTGAGCTCCAGAGTCGCTAAAAGGGACTAGAACCGAACGTGTGGCCCCACCAATGGATTCCTCGTTCGGAGAGCAATCCATTGGTGGGGTCACACGTTCGGTTCGAGTCCTATTTAGCGACTCTGGAGCTCAAAACGCGTCTGGAGTTTTGGCCGCCTCCACCGGTCTTCCGGCCCACTGTGAACACCGCCTTGTGCTTCGCGGTGGCCTTCCCATTAAGCGCGCTGCACTGACGCACTTCGCGTGGCCGTTTGCAATCTCGCCGCTCCACATACTGAAAAGTCTCTGGAGCGCGGGGTGTTGCGCTGCCGCTGGCTGCCGCCCCAATCTCGGCGCCGTGCCGCTCTACATGCTGAAAAGTCTCCGGGGCGCGGGGTAGGGCGGCACGGCAGTGCAGAGCCACTTAGCCCACCACACTCTCTTTCGTATAATGCAGTGGAGTCGATTGCCGCCCTCGGGCCTGGGTCCGCCGCGCGCCGCCTCGCGCCATATAGCGGAGCGTCATCTTCCACCGCGGAAACGTTAAAACCAACGAGCGGAACCCTCCTATATAGGCGGGGCGGGTTGCGGTAGGGCGGGGCGGGGCGGGGCGGGGTGGCTGGGCCGAGTTGGAGGTCAGCAGGCCCGGCTCGGCTCAGGTGTTCTGCTGGGAACTAGCTGCCAGCGTTCTCCCTTTTCCTTTTCGTGTTACTGCCGGAGCGGACCAACCCCCACGCGCCCGCACAGTGGGCCAGAAGACTGGTGGAGGCGGTCAAAAGCCCGGACGCGTTTTGAGCTCCAGAGTCGCTGAATGGGACTCGAACCGAACGTGTGACCCCACCAATGGATTGCTCTCCGAACGAGGAGTCCATTGGTGGGGTCACACGTTCTGTTCGAGTCCCTTTAAGCGACTCTGGAGCTCAAAACGCGTCTGGAGTTCTAGCCACTTCCGCCGGTCTTCTGGCCCACTGCGCAACCCCCTCCCCCTCCCCCGCCGACAAGATTCGATGGGCTGGTCGCCAGTCATGCCCACGCTCCCCCTCTTGCATTCATTGTCCCGAGCGGGAAGCCTTTCCAATGGAATGCACGAAAAAAGGGAATTAGTAGATTAAACTCTGGAGCGGTTATTGTTTTGTGCGGCAACGCTATATGTCTCGACGGCTCGCTGTGGCCGTCGCTTGTTTTGCTGGGCGGCCGCCTCACTCCGATGACGACGAGTCCACTGGCCAGTGCCGGTGTTTTATCATGTCCTTGCAGGCCACACTGTGAAAAGTAAATTGGAGAATCTGGAGCTTCTTCAGATATTTTCAATTCCTTCGCGTTTTAAATTTTTTTTTGCACCCCTAAAACTGGAGCTTTGTCCGCCGAAATGAAAATGTCCGACCAATAACGGTCTATCTCGCAGCTCGCGTAACATTGGCTGCACAAGAAACGAGCTATACTTTTTATTTTGTTTTGTTTCCTCTTCACTTTTTGACGGAAGGATTAAACGGACGCCGGGCTAGAGTCGGTGAAAGTGCTCCAACTCGCCTCGACGAGGAAAGCACACTGCAAAGACACCCGGCATCGTCTCAGTCGAGGACCGTCAGTGGGCCAGTAGGCCGGTAGAGGCGGTCAGAATCCCGGACGCGTTTTGAGCTCCAGAGTCGCTAAATGGGACTCGAACCGAACGTGTGACCCCACCAATGGATTGCTCTCCGAACGAGGAATCCATTGGTGGGGTCACACGTTCGGTTCGAAGCTATTAAAGCGACTCTGGAGCTCAAAACGCGTCTAGAGTTTTGGCCGCTGGCGCCAGTCTTCTGGCACACTGTGCATCGTTTTCCTTTCCAACAGTGTCCTGGCCCGATAGTCGCTGCACAACACCGCTTATCCATTTACAGCTTGGCCAAACAAAACAAAATCGCCGACACTAACGAAATTCCGTGTGAACAAACATGAGGCCCCACGCTCCGCCAAAGCCGGGCTGCCTCGCCGCTGTTGCTCGGACGTGCCGGAATTCACGCGGAAAAGTATTGTTAGTTCGCAAAACGCACAAACAGCGCAAAATAAGCAGAAAACGCACGAAAAAAGCACGAAATAAGCAGAAAAACGCACAAAAAGGCACGAAAAACAAGTGACTGCGAGGAATGGGACCGAATGTGGAACTCGGGTGTCAAACGCCGAAGTTACGCGGCGAATCGACTATTTCCTCGAATCGACTGCTCGTGAATTACGTAACGTTTTCACAGTGTGGGTGGCGGCGCTCTGGCAAGTCACGGAACGGAAAAAACTGGGAAGGAGAGGGGGATGCCTGTGCCTTTTTCTCTCCCCCCCCCCGCTTCCCCCTCCAAACCGCTTACTGCGACCAACACGGTTAATCGGCGCTGTTTTCTTCATTGTTGGGTCCCGCAGACCGATTCCGAGAGTCGTTTTCGTCGCTCTGTCTCTCTCGCATTCATTGGAGTGTTCTTATGGGTGCGGCAGAGACAGAGCGACGACTCTCGGTCTGCAGCTGGGCGCACTCGCGGTGCCTGCACTGCAATCGCGACCGGGACAAACAGTGTGGGAGTCGACCCGGGGCGATTTGTCTGCAACGGGGCCGTACAGTGGGCTGGCGGCCATAATGCTAACCTCGCACAACTATAACGGTTGACTCGGCGGTACTCACACCACTGGGGTAGGGAGAGAGTCGGGATCAGTCTCCCTCTTTCACTCTCTCTCCCATACACACACTCACACACTCACACACTCACACACTCACACACTCACACACTCAACACTCACACACTCACACACTCACACACTCTCTCTCTCTCTCTCTCTCACACACACACACACACACACACACACAAACACAAACACAAACACACTGGCGATAGCCGCTGAATGGCTGGACATTGGCGAAAAGGTCTGCCACTGTAAAACCCCGCGGCAGGTGCACTAGCTAAATACCTTGGATGGCGTGTCTCTCTCTCTCTCTCTCTCTCTCTCTCTCTCTCTCTCTCTCTCTCTCTCTCTCAGCGCGGCAAGGAGGCATTTTAACGACGTTTTATAGTGCAGTGGCCCGCTGCTTCGCCGCGTGCATCATGCTTTTACAGTGGCACGGCCGGACGGCACGGCGCGGTGGTAAACACGTGCTTCGGGCAGGCCGGCTGGAGCCCGTGAAAACTGCGCGGGAAAAACCAAGACGAGAAAGTTTCGGGATAAATTCTTGGCGCCTGTGACAGAGATATTGCTAGCCGCGAACTTGCGCCGCGTTTTCTCCGAGTCGGCAGCAGTGTTGCCACACTGGGAAAGCGAAATTCCGACGATGCACCGAAAGGGTTGCCAACCTCAGCCTGGGCTTTCCTCAATAGGGGGTGCCTAGCAGGCAGGCTGAGGTTGCCAACTCTTCCGACAGGTGCATCAAAAGTCTTGGCTTCTTACGTGGCAACACTGGTGCCCTGCCGGGCGAACACGCCACACTGTGAGCAGGTCCGGACCGAGCCGGACGGGTGGGAACCCTAACAAGGGTCACTTGTGGGCTGACCTGGCCTAAGTTTATTGTCATCCAGGGCGACCCCATAGGTCCATGGGGCCATTGAAGGGAGGCATAGGGTTGCCAGCCGGCCCCGGTCGGCGGGGGTCAAGGGGAATTAACCTTGTGTCTAGTGGAGCCACCCGGCGGCGGCCCGGTGATGGCCAGGAGCGGGGCTCGGAAGGGCCAGGGTCCAAGGGGCCCTGCTTGGCCCTCCTTGGCCCTGCTGGAGGAGATGGAGTCGAGACTCTGGAGACTGCAACCCGCACTGGGCACCGCAGACGTGGAGCCGTGGCTTTTGTGGAAGTGCAGTTTCTGCATGAGAAGTGTCTGGAGCGATAAGTATTTCGCAGAAATCGGTGCCGTCTCGTTCCCTGTGGCGCCCCCTTCTCTCTCTCTCTCTCTCTCTCTCTCTCTCCCCCTTCCGCGAAGTAATGTGAATTATTCCCAGTGCTGCATTATGGGCGAGGCGGGCCTACAGTGTGAGCGAGCGGGCCGCGGTTTACACTCGGCGACTCTGCCTTCTGTCTTTCTCCGCTCCACCGACTCTCTATTTGTCAACGCAGATAGGCGGCCTCTCTGTACACCGCACAAAAGAAAGCCAGAAATCGCAGATAATTTTTTTCTCTCTGTCTCTTTCTCTCTGCGGCGGCCATGCCATTGTTACAGTGCCGTGCCGCACTCGGCGATAGCGGAAGAGATACCGCTCTGGGACACGCGCCCCGAAGGCCTCGCCGAAGGCCGAAACGGAATTGGCCGTTTTTTATTTCTTTCATTCCGTTTTGGACTGCGATTAGACTACGACGACGCTGAAGGGAGATTCCGCAAATTTTATGGTCGGTCTCGGCGGCCCGCCGCCCCGGCCCCGCCCCGGCGGGTCTTTTTCAATTTCCGTCAACACGGGCCAGAAGACCGGTGGAGGCGGCCGAAATTCCAGACGCGTTAAGAGCTCCAGAGTCGATAGACAGGACTCGAACCCAACGTGTGACCCCACGAATGGATCCCTCGTTCGGAGAGCAATCCATTGGTGGGGTCACACGTTCGGTTCGAGTCCCATTTAGCGACTCTGGAGCTCAAAACGCGTCCGGGGTTTCCAAACGCCTCCATCGTTCTTCTGGCCCACTGTGCGCGCCGAGTGCGTACTCACTCTCTCTCACTTTGATTCTGGAAGTCGCACACAATCCGCGGCCCTCGGCCCATTTTCAAGTGTAGGGCCTTTCTCTATAAAACCGTCGACACAATGCGCGTCGCTCTTCGAGCCTTTCGCGCGGCTGCACCACTGTTTTTGTTGTTTTTGTCCTTTTTGTTTGCATGCGAGGCCTAGCGAGGCCTAGCGCGGCCTGGCGGGCGAGGCGTTCCACTTTTGCGGAGCCGACGGCATGTGTGCGTTCCCAACGAGATGCATAGTGCACGCCGCGGCACTCGCAAAACAAAACTTTGCTAAAAAAAAAACAACAAAATTTTTAAACAATAATATTAAAACAGCTATAATATTTCTAATCACTTTTTGCATTTTTTTTTGCATTTTCTCTGAATTATTTTTTTTTGTATTTTTTGAACGTTTTATGTTTTTACTTTTGAAGATTTTGAGTCTCGTCAGTCAGTAAAATGTGTCCGAAATGAAAAATTTACGTTAAAATTTTATGACACTTTTCGGGAAAAAAAGGTTCGTGTCATGGTTGTGTGTGTATGTGTGCGCGCGCGGCAGGCTAAGAGTGTATTCACGCCAAAAGCCCGGGCCAATTATTCCCAAAGAATGGCAGAAAGAGGGAGACAGACAGACAGACCGTGGTTAGTTGGCTCGGTGGCTGAGTGGAGGCGGGGGTACGTGTTGTAGTGGCTTGTCTGAATACTACATCCAGCCAGGCCGCACCGCACCGCGCCGCGCCGTGCCGTGCCGTGGGGGTGTGAGGTCTGGATAAATGGTAGGGTTGGAGTATCCTCGAACAACCAGCCATCCATCACCAGGAGGGCTGAGCTGAGCGCAGAGCTAAGGGCAGAGCTAAGGAGGCGTCGCCGGGGTAGTTTGAGTCGCTCGGGGCGGGGCGGGGCGGGGTGGGGCAGGGCGGGGCGGGGTGGGGCGGGGCGGGGCGGGGCGGGGCGCCTGTCCGTGGAGAATCGGCGAGTTGCGTGGCTCTGAAGGCAGAAAGGCAAGCCCACCGAAAAGCTTCCATCTCTTTTCGGTTTCGTGACTTGGCCGCAGAGCGAAGAGAATCCTTCATCGGAAACACATGGATTTGGAAGAGAGACGTACGATGCGCGGCACCGGCGCCCCGGGCCCGCGGGTTCGATCCCCGGCGCCGCTCGTCTGTTTTTGTGTTCGCCCCTGCGGACGAGAGGGTAGGCAGTGCCGCCGCACCGCCCTGCGCCGCGGCCGGGCCTACCCGCCGACCCGCAGGCGGCGCACAGTGGGCCAGAAGACCGGGCCAGAAGACGCGTTTTGAGCTCCAGAGTCGCTGAATAGAACTCGAACCGAGCGTGTGACCCCACCTATGGATTGCTCTCCGAACGAGGAATCCATTGGTGGGGTCACACGTTCGCTTCGAGTCCCATTTAGCGACTCTGGAGCTCTGCACGCGTCGAGAGTTTCGGTCGCCTCGACCGGTCTTCTGGCCCACTGTGCATGCCGAGCCATGCGCACTCGTTGTCTTGATCGGGATCGGCGCTCCACTTGAAGGGCTGCTCTATTGACTCTGTTTGCTGATTAGCTCCGCACCAGCCGTTGGACCGACAAGGCGCGGCGTCCTCGGTCGCATCAGAATCAAAACGAAGCGGAGAAACAACGCGTGATCCACGAGGCGGAACAGTTGGTCTCATTATCGGACGGGCTAAGCACTCCCCAGGCATCCCTTTGTAGCGGAGCTGCAGTGCCTCTCTGTCTCTCTGTCTCTCTCTGTCTCTCTGTCTCACGGTAAAAACGGTTCCTGGTTTTCCCAGGAACTCCCTGGAAATCGCCTATGTCTCTACCATAGGCTTCCTGGGAAAACCAGGTACCGTTTTTACCGTGCTCTCTGTCTCTCTCTCTCTCTCTCTCTCTCTCTCTCTCTCTCTCTCTCTCTCTCTCTCTCTCTCTCTCTCCCTCTCATTCATTCAAAACTCGGCATGCATGCGGGGCGCTTGGGAGGGATTAGCCGTAAAGCGATTTAACGGAGGCCTCAAGGTCGCCAAGATCGTAAGGTCGTTGCATGTAGCGGCCGGCAGTAAAGGAAAGTGTATTTTTAGGTCGGGGACCGCGAGGGGGAGGGGGAAGCGTCTCTGGAGGTGGCTTTGTTTTAGGCCGGAGGTTTATTGCGCTGCATACAACACGCAGAGAGGGAGGGAGAGAGAGAGAGAGAGAGAGAGAGAGAGAGAGAGAGAGAGGGAGAGAGAGAGAGGGAGAGAGAGAGAGAGAGCGAGAGAGAGAGAGAGAACCGGGGCAGAAATGACAAATTAATGCGGTGCGTTTTTCAGCTAGATATATGTTTTACGTGGATAATTGCCGAGGAGATTTGTGAATGAAAAGACCGCGGTTCTCTGCGAACTTTCAAGTTTAGATCCTTTTAAAAGTATTTAGTTTCTGAGTTTGTGGCAGTTTTTTTTTTTTTTTTTGTTTTGCACTGAGCTGCGTCACTTGCAACATAAGAGGACCGTGAGAGCAACAGCAACTACGTTGGCACTAGGAGACGAAAATAAAGAAGCCTACAAACTATTCAGGTGTTATAAGAAAAATTTGTTTCGGAGTGTTTTTTTCGGTAAGAGCTTCTGCACGCTCATAAAACTTTTTAACAACAAACTTTTTTCTGCGCAAAGGCGAAAATCAGTTTGTTTTGAGAGAGGAGACGCTCCAGCGAAAAAGAAAAGTGGAGGCGAAGGCGTCGATGATGCCAAAAGGGCCCGGAAAAAAAGGACGATGCAGAGCCTTCGACTGGCCGAGCGGGGACTGACTTCCTCCACAATGTATAATCCGCTGGGAGCGACAGGCTGCTGATTCAGAACGGATTAGGAATCCCCAGTCGGCCAGTCCAGTACACTCGGTGGGTCTCAAGGCCCTGGAGCCTCTCTGGAGCCTCCAGGCGCCTCCTCCAGGGCTCGGACGGAGGCACTGTATCGGCACCCGGCATCTGGCCGTACCTTCCTTCTTCGGACTGGCTGGCTGGCCCGGCAGAGCTGCATCCTTGACGGGGTCATAATGCGTCTATCTCCCCTCTTCAGCTGGCCGCCTGGCTGGCTGCCTGCCTGGCTGGCTGCCTGGCTGGCCGCCACTGCGCCTTCCAAGCTCTTTGTTTTCCGGTCGACGTATTGTGGGACGGATTCCTCCAAGCGCCGCTTCGCCGAATGCCTGCCTGTCTGTCTGCCTGCCTGTCTGTCTGCCTGCCCTCAATTCCTTAAACATAGAACACAGTGACAGAAAAGACGGATTTCTTCTCGAATGCATCAGAAAACTACCGGTGTGTTGGTGTTTCGCGGCGTTTTTAAGTGCACGGCGGTTGCGAAGCTGCGTGGAAGGGACGAGCCTCTCATTTTCGCGTAAAGTCGCGCAAAACTGCGGGACTTTCCGTGACTTTCGGCTGAGTCGGCGCGAAATGGGCGTTCTGACTCGCGGCGCGCGCTGCGTGGAGATCGGCCCGCCAGCCGCGCCCGAAATAAGCCATTAGCGGAGATATCGAAGATAAAAAAAGGGGGCGGCGCCGGGAGTCGAACCCGAATCAATTTTGCGTGCCGGGGCCTTGACGTGCGCGCGTGCGCGAACAGATAAAAACCGTGATGCGGCTTTGATGATTCGTTTTTTCACGCCGCGGCGCCGCGGCCCGATTCCGAAACAGGGCCGCATTGACACGGCCGGCCCGGATAAAGTTTGACCGCAATCGCCTTGATTGGGACGGCCACTGTTAAAAATAAATTGAAAAAAATATCCGAAAGTTTTGTCGGAAATTCCTAGAAACTTCGCCCTTGTTTTGTACCATACCTGCTGGGAACTCGTTCAAGAAAATGGGCTTTGGATTGTCTTTGAATATTTCGGGTGGTTTTCCTCATTCCCTCAACAATTTTTTTTTGAAAATCCAAAGATTTTATTCAAACAGGGGGTCAAGGGAAAGCTGGTCAGTTTGGAGCGATTCGAACATTCCGGTTATTAGAAAATGGGTCGACACGGCAAGGCGGAATTTTGGTGTGGCAGCAGGTTACCCCGGTCGACAGTTGGACAGGCAGGGTAAGTTGTGGCGCAGGTGGGCAGAGCGGAGGGGGAGGGGGGGGGGGCACCTCGAGGCCACCTCAGCACACTCATCAAGCATTAAACATTTACCCCACCTCAACAGGGGCACTCTGTTTCATCGGACCTTTCCGTACGATTGATGAATGCCCTGTTGTCAGCACTGCAGCCGGGAAGGGGGGAGGTACTGACAGTGCAAGTGTCTGTGCAGGAAGAGGGTACGTTCAGGAAGGCCCTCCCCCCTCCCCCGGACCGCCCCCTTCCCCAACACTTCCCTTTCCTCCTGATCAACTGCAGCGATAAATATCTAATGCTCGGAGTGCTGGTAATCGATGTTGATTAACCGTTCGGAGATGAGGCCCAGTTTGCTGCCCCCATCTCTATCTCTCCTCTTTCTCACAGCCAAATTGCTGCAATAAGGCCGGACTGCGGCCCGGCTTCTGAGTCAACAAGGGGATCTGTTCCACACGGCACGACGTACATGGAGCGCGATTGGAGCTGCCGACAAATGAAAAAAAGAACGGGGCTGTTCCGTTTAGACAAATATGCGACAGTGAATCTCAGCGAAAAATAAAAACATAATTCAATGGAAATCGTAACAGAATGCCTCGCATACTGTAACTTTTAGAGCAGGCTCTGAGAACGCAAGTGCGTTCTTTATGACTCAAAGGAGCTTTTCACTTACAAAAAAAAATCGATAAAAAATGGATTCAATGGTTTTTTTTATTGGCGGTTTTCAGTGTTGCAAAATTTAAAAAATTCCAGTGAATTCCAGTGACGCTTCCTTTTCCGCTTTCCCTCTGTGCCACGAGCCTGTCGACTGTAACGCGTCGGTCGCGCGCCTGCCCGTCTCTTCAATTTTTAAAATGCACCATCGGCGGCGGGGAAGCGTGTGGAGCGCAGCGCAGCGGACAATCGGAATGGGAGAAAGAATGACCCCGCAAAAGGAAGGAAAAGGACAGAAAAGCTCCGTTTGGCGGGCACGCTTTGAAAGGGGCCTCCGTCGCGGAAGAGGCGACGCTCTCGGACCGACAGAACGGCATCAAATAATTAGTTGGTCCAACTAAAATAATGTCTGCTGATAATTTCCGGGCAGCTGTGTCGCGGAAGTAGGAGGGGAAAAAATAAAGGGGTGGAGGCGTCCTTTTGCAAGGCTGTTTGCGCTGAAAGGGCAGCTTTCTACTTTAGAGAATAGCTGTGAATCATTTCAGAATTAGATTTTCAAACGCTCTGTTTTCGAAATTTTAATTTTCATTTAAAGTTTTTAAGTTTGAAATTAAAAATTATTTTTTTAAATTTAAATTTACTCTGTTATTAAAAAATCTTAAAATTCGTACAAATTTTGAAAGAGTTAGTGGCCTGATTTCCGAACTAAGGTTAGAAGTCATTGGCAGTATAAAGTTATTGGCAGGAGTTAAATATTTTCATTTTTAAAAACTCTTCCAAATTCGTAATTTTTTTTTCAAACTAAAATTTTAAAGTTTGAGTGGGAACGGTACATCAAGGGCACACAGCCCTCGCGAGTTTGGCGACAGCAAGCATACAGCAAAAGCGCGGCCCGCTAACTACTCGTTCTCTGTGTTGCAGGTACGTCAAACATGGAGCGCGGGGCGCCAGACGCGTGACTTGGAGCCGGGTTTGACTTTTCCCCCAGCAGTGCCTTGGTCTGTTGCCGGGGCTGGCGGAGGTCCAGCGGCGTGTAGGGCCCCGCTCCGAGGAGTCGCTCTGTCTCTCTCGCACCCCTACGGGAATCCCCGTGAGTGCGACAGAGACAGAGCGACGCCCCGCGAAGACGGTCCGCCGGGCGGACGGATTGGCCGAGCCTTTGTGGTCGTCTTTGCGGCTCGATCCAGTGGCACGCGCGCGCGCTGCACTGTAAATTTTTTTTTGTCACGATCGGATGAAAATTTCAACAGTTCCAAGTGATGGCAATGTCATCACGACGGTTACATTTTCATCAAAGCTCCCGTACTTCTTGCATGGGCATGACATAACTACTACTACTACATATCACCAACTGGGTTGATGGCATTCTTGGAAGGAAAACAAGTCTTGAAATTATCACCAAGTGACAGCCAAATTTTTTGCAGTGTGCTTTCAACTTGCGTCTGGAGACGTTTGCTCGGCCTCCCCTTCATATTTTAACGCAACTCAGACCGTCATGCTGAATCGCGTTGCTCGCCGGCTGTTAGCCCTCACTACTACCAACAAATTAAAAATAAAAAAAATTCTGGTGACTTAAATTTTTGGCTCCGTTATTTTACATGTGAAACTTTCGTGAAATGACCCGGGCGGGGAAAGGAAGCGGCGTTTTCTGCAACTGCAGCGCGTTTTGCGAAAGTTGGCATTCGAGTGGCGTTCCGCTGCGGTTCGCTTGAGGCTTTGCGAACGCCACTCTACCCCGGCAAGTAGGTCAAGCATAAACAGCATAACAGATTCGGAACTACACTAACTGCGCGACGCCAGAGATGGGGGCAGTTAGCGCGAAGCGGTGTACAGTGTATACGCACAGCGCGCTGATCGCTCTCTGAAAGTTGCCACGGGGCGCCCGACGGGCACCGACCAAAAGCCAACGACACACCGGCCGTTCAGGGGGAGGGGGCGACTAGGATGGAGGTTAAAAGGGGTATCAACAGGGGTGCCATGGGGCTAATGGTATTTGGGACACACATTAAATACTTATGGAGTATTTGTACACAGACGTATGTGGAATGGAAGTGAAACTTTATGCTTGAGTCAAGCATTTAAAGAAAAACTGGAAACACACCTCAATAAAATAACTTTTGTATCAAGAAAAATTGAACTATTCTTGGCTTTGAAAGAAAATGTTTCTTGTGTCCAGATTTTTTCTCACAACAACCAACAAAATTAAAAATGAAGAAACCATTTTTTTTCTGGGTGTATAGTACCTTGATTTGGAAATTCGTCTTTGCATTTTCGGAGTTCTTTTTCATAGTGGTGATGTCGGGTTGGAGAAAGAGAAATAAAGAAGAGTGGGGGGTGAGTGCTACAACGAACGGCATTGGTGTCCAGGGCGACGAGGGGCCGAAAAACAGACAAAACCGCTCCGTGCTTTGCACGCTGCTCGCCCCCCCCCCCCCCCCCCTTCTCGATGCGTAAATCCTGATAACAAGTGTCGACCATAATGGCGCGAATCGTTTCGACTTATTGCGGTGTTAATACAGACCAATTTTGTTGATAGCGACCGGCCTACTCCAGGCCTGGCCGAAAGTTATAGTTGGTCTCTGACATTGATTCTGGGAGGCTCGCGGAGTTTAATCTGATGGCATTTTATCGGGAAAGGAAGGCAACACGCACTTCCTCCTTCGGGTTCTTCGGATTCGCAGGCCGGAATCAGAGATCCGCCTCCATTTAATTAAACGGAATTTAGTTTTTGAAGGCGGTCCGGGCCGGGCTCGGATTCGTCGTGGACTGCTCGGACCGCGTGGATTCCCCGATCCCTTCTTTCTCTCTCTCTCTCTCTCTCTCTCTCTCTCTCTCTCTCTCTCTCTCTCTCTCTCTCTCTCTCTCTCTCTCTCTCTCTCTCTGGGCGACTCGAGAAGAAAGAGTGATCGCCCGGCCATCGGGAAAATGGTTATCGCCGTCTGGGCATGCGGCCGTGGGGCTGAGGGCAGAGCGGGCAGGGCAAGGGGTGGGGAAACTATCCCCATAAACGCGAAGGCACTGTGCATCATTGTTTGGGAATGCGCTTTGCCCCTGCCTGCACTTTTATAGCGGAATAGAGAGTCGTTCTGCAAATCCGAAAAAGAAAAATTGTCAACTCGGTTGAGGCGGCCATTTTTTTTGCTCTCTCCCCTCTCGAACTCGCACGCAGAGGAAACATCACGAAGTTCGTCGCAGGTCACTTTTTTTTTATTTCGTTCCGAGGGGTTCAATAATGCTGCGGCTTTTCGCAGAGCGCTCTCTCTCTCTCTCTCTCTCTCTCTCTCTCTCTCTCTCTCTCTCTCTCTCTCTCTCTCTCTCTCTCTCTTGCACGCACGCACGCTCTTCGAATCTCTGTGAGACAGCTCACGTGGGGTTTGCGCTGACAGTGTGCTTGGCGGTGCTTCGGCTGCATGTGTCTATACACACTCCTTTCCGGACTCGCGCGCTGTGCCGAGCAGTGCGTGTGAAAGGGGCCCACTCATCCAACTTGCCGCCCCCGCCTCTCTCTCTCTCTCTCTCTCTCTCTCTCTCTCTCTCGCACGCACTCCGTGTGCTCTGAATTCAGGGGTGGACACGACTGTGGTCACGTGGCGGGGAAAGAGGAGGGGGCCTTGTCACTGGGAATGCCAATTCTTGGAGTGACCACCATTCTGCCACTGTGTGTGCGTCCGTGTGCGTGTGTGTTAGTGAGTGAGTGAGTGTGTGCGTGTGTGCGCAGAGAAAACATATTCCTACAAAGACAACTGTAGTCCGGAAGTTGGACCATAAAGCGTTGCCCACATCCGCCGCGCGGGAAGCTCGTCCCGTCCGACCCTTCCCTCTCCCACCTTCATGTCCTGGACGCCGCGCAACCCTGCGCAGACTTTTCCGTTACGAGACACGCACTCACACAGACACACACACACGCACACGCACACACACACACACACACACACACACACGAACACGCACACACACACGCACACACACGCACGCAGGCACGCTGCACACGTGCGCAATAAGAAGCGCCGTGTTACGATCGTGACGTGGCGTGACTGGCAGTCACGTGACTACGCACCTGGCCGCCCCGCCCCGCCCCGCCCCGCCCCGCCCCGCCCCGCCCCGCCCCGCCCCGCCCGCCCCGCCCGCCCCGGCACTCCACGGAGGCGCGCGCTCGAGCCGGCACGCAGTGCAACGTGGGGCAGTGCCGTGGGGGGTCAGGTCAGGCCGCCGCCGCGGCCACCGCGCGCCACTGGAAAATCGCTCCGCGCGGGAGGATTTTCCAGTGGCGGTGCCGGACTTCCGCCTCGTCACTGTGTCCGTGATTCCACCACAATGGGAAAACGGGACAAACGTTTAAATTTTCAATTTGATTTTTTCTTTTTTTTTCAAAAGACTTGGGCTTTTTTCGAATTTTTTTTATTTTTTTTTATTTTAAATTGTTTGATTTTTGACGGTTTGCTTGTTTGATTGTCAGACCTTTTCATACATTTTCCCCCGTTCCTATTTTTTTTTCCGCAGGAAGTAAAAGTTCCCCCACCAGGGTAGGGAAACCATTTACGTGGAAGTCCCTCTCGCCTCGGCCGGACCAAAGCCAAGCCAAGCGCGCGAGCTGGAGCCTCCAGAGCCGCCGGCCGCCTGTTAAAAGTGCTGCGGTCCTTTCCTTTATAGTGTGTGGACAGTCCGGGCCGGGGAATCGCTCGCCGTGTCAAAAAGCCGTAATGTGGCTGCAAGCGTGGCGGGGAGGCGCAGCGGCCCCACCGAGTCATGTCCGGAATTTATGACACTCCCCCTCACCCCC
>NW_023144627.1:8626804-8652556 GCF_012932325.1 Thrips palmi
ATGGTATTGAATGAGTTCCTAGCAGCAGGTAAAGTAAACAAAATAATTTTTCGAAACACGAAGCGTCCAGTAGTTCCCAAAGGAACCTTCGGCGTATTTCGGGGATACTCAATTTACCTTAAGGTAAATTTTTGACTAAAATCTGAGGCGAGTTTACTTCCACTGGGACAAGGTTAGGTTTCTTGGGAGCAGCCACGCTCCACTCGAGCCTGTGGTGGCGACCCCGATCTACCACTGTGTTGCATGGCGCCGTAACACTACCCGCACGCGGAACCATCACGGAGAAGTCTCCCGGGCAAATAATAATTAGCTAAACGGCAGTCTAACTCGGCGCTGAAAGTTTCGAGCTCGCAGCAATCGTCACAGCAGACTAGGTAGATTATTCTCAATTACGTCCGTGACAACACACACACACACAGTCACACACACGCACACGCACGCACACACACACACACGCACACACACACACTGCAAGGTCGTTTCCGCGATGGCTGGGAAGGCTTCTTCACACAGTAATCCAGCGCTGGGTGTAAATAGTTACCAGACGCAAATAAGGCGGCCTAGCTGTTACGACCAGCAGCCGGCGCGCCCCGCCCCAGAAGCATCCCGGCCGAGATCACTATCAGAGTTCCAGCGAGTTTGAACGCCAGAGTTGTAAAATCGGGGCCTTAATTTGATTGCGACCGCCTCCGCCAGGGTGCGCCATTGGGGGCACCCTCACCGCCATTAGACCCCCCCCCCTCCTCCTATCCCTTCTCCGCGGTCACGGCCGACCTCGCCCGGAGCCGCCAAATTCAACGCTATTGGAAGTCACACATTAGCGTCACATCTTGGAGATGGAACTGGGGCCAACTGCGGCCCGAGGGAAGGCGGGGCCTGGAGGCCCTGGAGGTCGGGGCCCGAGACGGTGACGTCACACGGCCCGAGTGCGCCGAGTTTGCACACTGTAATGCGAACTACGTTAAACTTTTAAAGTTTTACACTGCTGAAAATCGAACGATTTAATCAATGACGGCCATTCTCTTCACCACTATAATGAGTTATCGCTTGGAAAAGAATAACCGCGTGGATACAACCACCGCCCTTCCCTCCACGCACCGAAAAAGAAAACGAAACACACACACACACACACACACACACACACACACGGAGAGGGCGCGTGCACCAATATACCTTGTTTTATTGTTTTACGGCAACATGGACTGAGTGAAGCCACCCACGGAGGCCCAGACCAGCGCCAGCCCCGAGGGGCCCAACGTAGGCCTCCCCACGCAGGGCGGTGTGGGGCGGGGCGGGGCGGGGCCCGCGCCTACAAAAAAGTTTGTCCCGCCAGAGAACCGATCACGGTAACACCGTCGCTTGTTTCATTTTTGTTGTTGCTCTTGTTTGGGGCTGGCCTGGGCTGGCCTGGGCTGGCCGGGCTGCTTGTAGGGCACTGTAGGAGGGCTGTGGGGCTGCAGTCGCCAGGGAGATAACGCCGTGTTCCCAACAGCGTGCCCACCCCGAGTCCGCCCTCCCCATTGCGTCTCGTATTTTCGGGAAAGATGTATTTTTAAGGTAAAAACGCAGCGAAACGGCGTAATCCACACTCCTCGCTCGCTGCGATCGCACTGCCAGGCAGTGTGCCAGCCAGTCTGCCTCCCGAATCTCCCGTGTTCCCCCCCAGGGTCAAACCCCCTCCGGCATGAAACGGGAACCGGCTGGGATTCGAACCGCGAACCTGCGGGCCAGCTAACCACGTACAAAGAATGTGGAAACGGTGCAGAGTGGGCCTGAAGTACCGCGTAGGCGGCCAAAACTCTACACTCGTCTGAGATGTAGAGACACATAAAATGACTCGAACCGAATATGTGACCCCACCAATGGATTCCTCGTTCGAAGAGCAATCCATTGGTGGGGTCACACGTTCTGTTCGAGTCCCACTTAGCGACTCTGGAGGTCAAGACGCGTCTGGGATTTTGACCGCCTCCACCGGTCCTCTGGCCCACTGTACGGCTCAGCAAACAGTTCAATCAAAGGCAGTTTGCCGAGGCCGTATGCGGGGTCGTCCTGCTCGTCGCACAAAGTCTTCCGGTAATAAATAAATAATGGCCGTCCGAACGAAACAGGTTTACTTCGGTACACTCGGCCCGTAAAGAGGGCAGGCGGTCTCCACCTGCTCCACTGATAGAAAAAAGTACAGAAATTACACGGAACATGTCTGGTCAATTTTTTACCTGGACCGTCCGTACCTTGCCAACCACGGAGGTACTGTTTACATGAGATCCTTATGGGGACCACAGAGAACCAGTACAGAAGGTCCGTACCTTTTCCGTACCCGTCTGTACCCCATTTTTCCGTACATTTTCCGTGCCAAACCACGGAATTTTTTGCAGTGTCCGCGCACGCAGCGCAGCGGACCGAACCCGAGAGTCGTCTTCCTCGCTCTGTCTCTCTCGCACCCAAAAAGAACGCCCCGTGAGTGTGAGAGGGACAGAGCGACAAAAACGACTCTCGGAATCAGTCCGCTGGCATCGGACTTGAGCAGCGGCGGGCGCCGGGCACAAACCACGTTACGAATTAAACATCAGGATCGAGAAAACTTTGAGCGGGGAAACGGCCATGCCTATCGGACGACATTTGACCGAAACAAAGTTGTGTATACACTGTAGTTTTGAGTTGTTTCACTTGTCTCCAGTTCATAGAGCGAAATTGATTGGAAGTTTAGCACAACTATTTCTACTTCATACGTAATTTAAACGTATTTAAATTTATTTCAAGTCTTTTAATTTTTTAACTAATTTTACGCCTCTTTCGACCTATTTCATACCATTTTGAACTGAGTTCAAACCCCTTCAACTTAGTTCACACCCCTTTCACCTTACTTCACAGCCCTTCCAACTTATTTCAAACCCTTTTTAACCTTATTTCACGCTTCAAAATGTCCAGTCCGCCTGTATTTCAAGTTGTTACTCCGGTTGCTTCCCCTCCGGCTGCAGCTCCTTCGGGCGCCACTGTCGCCAACTGCGGGGAAGCGAGCACACAGTTTACTTCCGTTTGGCAGGACATAGTGTAAGCGTCACAATGGGCACTACTACCCCCCCCCCCCCCCCCACACACACACACACACAAAGTGGGAACGCTAATGTTTTGTCGGTGGCGTTATTAGATCAGTGTTGCCAACCGGTCCTTTGTTTCACAAGAGGTTCCGGTATAATGCCATTGTGTGGCCGGCCTGGTTACACGATCACTGACCCATCAAGACCAACAAAAGTCTGGCGCGACCGCGTTCAGTTTCGCATTATTATTCCGTGTGCCAAAGCGACAATGCCAATATAATCCCACTGTACCGGAAAAGAAAGGAGAAAAAAAATGAAACACGAATTTTGCATTGGTTTGGCTTACGAATGCGTTTTTTAAAGGGGAAGTCCCGATCGTATCGAACCAAATCCACGGCAGGCCCAGTGAATGCGGGAGGGAGAGGGTGAGACTTTCGCCAAGGAATGGAATTCCTCTTTGCCATCTGTAGCGGAAATTAGAGTGAAGGTAATGGAATTGGGTGCAGGGAACAGAAAGATACGGGCTCCGCTTTCATCTAGCCTTCATAACGGCCTACTTTTCAGTGCGATTCTAGGCCTGGACCGAACTGGAACCTAGCCCCTGGTTGTTCAGTTTACCTACTAATTCAACAAAACAAGATTTATCTGGAGTTTTTTTTTTGCGCTTACAGTGGAAGACGCTTTTCTGACGCGTTCCGCCCAAAAAAGGGGAAGAAATCATTTTTCTCACGCGTCAGTACGCATAATGTCCATCACGTCAGCGACGTGGCCGGGCGCAAATAATTTAACGAGAGAAGGCACGAAGGCAGAAGAGAAAAAAAAAGAGAACACCAACATTGATTACATCTCAGGCCTGTACACGGCGCCCGCAGTGCGGTCTTAACACTGGCCGACTATAAGACGCGAATCCAGAAAAGCTGTTTATGGTGGAGGAGCCGGTGTGAGAATAGCGGGATTTCACCGGCATCCCACCGGGTTTCAGCTATCGTAAAAGAACTGCTAATTAGAGAGAACGTCGTTAAAACTACTTTCATAACGGCTAATGAAAAGTACGGACACACTGCAGACAGAACATCAAAGCCTTCATTTATTTTTATTTTTTTAGAGAGAGAAGGGGAAAAACATGCCAAAAGATTCAATAAATGCGTCTTACGGCAAAAACGGTTCCAGGTTGTCATGTTGTCACAGTAGCCTATAGAAAAGACGAAGGCGGTTTCCAGGCAGCCTATAGTGAAGACATAAGCGGTTTCCAGGTAGCCTGTAGTAAAAACATAAGCGATTTCTAGGTAGCCAAAAGATAAAGGCGGTTTCCAGAGAGCCCAAAGGAAAGACATAGGCGGTTTCCAGGAAGCCTAAAGTAAAGACAAAGGCGGTTTCGAGGAAGCGTAAAGCAAAGACATTGGCGGTTTCCAGGGATATCCTGTAAAATCAGGAACCTATTTTTGCGGTGCCGGGGCAACTTGGTCCGATACGAATCGCTCGAGAGTGAGCGCCCTTTTTGCAGTCCTGGCTGTTGGCGACTTTCATAAAGCGTCGCCGAGGGCGCTGAAGTTAAACAGCGACGCGACGCGCGGCAGAGCGGCAAGAGGAAGACGCGATGCCGCGCTGCTCGGCAGACTGAGAGTCTGTCTCTCTCGCACCTGTGCGGCACGCGCCGTGAGTGCGAGAGAGACAGGGCGACGAAGGGGGCGGTGCTTTCACTGCCGTGTTGACCGTCGTCCTGCGCAAACATTCACGGTGCCACAGGGTTGCCACATTAGCGGGCCCAAATTCCCACGATGCTACCAGTCTCGAAAGGGTTGCCAACCTGAGTCTCCACCGGTCTTCTGACCCACTGTGCACCGCACCTTCCTCCCCGGAAGGGAGAATCTTGCCGGCCTGAATTGATGAGGGCTCGACAACCAGTGCTCTCCGCGCGCTGTTTTCGAATCCCAGCCGAATCCCCGGGACGGCCTGGACGAGGCGGTGCTTTTCGCATCAACATTCAATCTTAATTCGCCCTTCCCACCACAGTCCATAAAACGAGGAAAAAACGAGGAAAAAACGGGGAGGCCGCGGGACGGCCTGCATAATGCACGGCCACTGAGATTACTTCATCTCGCGACGAGCAGGCCGGTAGACCGAGGGTCAGACCGAGCTGGCAGGCGGCCTTGCCGGCCAGACCGAGCAGCCAGCCTTTTGACCGCCTTTTGACAGTGCCCCTCCAAGGCCGCCAACGCCGCGGCGCTGAAAGGGCGGACCGGTGAGGAGCCGTCCAGGAATCACGTCACGCGGACGGTCTCTCTCGCACTCAGGCACAGTGGGCCAGAAGACCCACCGACCAAAACTCTACACGCGTTTTCAGCTCCAGAGTCACTAAATCGGGTTCGAACCGAACGTGTGACCCCACCAATGGATTCCTCGTTCGGAGAGCAATCCATTGGTGGGGTCACACGGTCGGTTCGAGCCCCATTTAGCGACTCTGGAGCTCAAAACGCGTCTAGTGTTTTGGCCGCCTCCACCGGTCTTCTGGCCCACTGTGAACCACCAAAAGTGCGTGGGAGGGAGAGGGCGCCACACAGTGTGCCACACACCCACGTAAACGGGGAGAGAAAAATAAGTAATGGAGAAACGACTCACCGCAATCCATCCATCCGTGTCCTGCAACAGGGGAAAATGTTTCATTTACGTGATTCATGACGTCATGACACCGAATGAATGACCACGGCCACGTCAACGAGGCCTCGAGAGAACTTTACTAGTGCGAGAACCAACTCCTTTGGAGCACACAGTTCATTTGACGGAAAGGCCTTCGGAGTGGATTGTTCCAAGGCCTATTTTCATCAATTATGCCGTCAGAGCTTTCGGGCAGTGTACAGTGGGCCAGAAGACCGGTTGAGGCGGTCAAAACCGCAAACGTAGATCCAGGGTCGCTAAATGGGACTCGAAACCGAACGGGTGACCCCACCAATGGATTGCTCTTCAAACGAGGAATCCATTGGTGGGGTCACACGTTCGGTTCGAGGACCATTTAGCGACTCTGGAGCTCAAAACGCGTCCAGAGTTTTTTGGCCGCCTCCACCGGTCTTCTGGCCTACTGTGTGACGTAGCCGGGCGTAGGCGCGCCGTGGACTCAAAGCCAAGAGCCGCCGAAGAAGTTAAGAGCCTCCGGGTTGTCTGCGTTGCCTACCCGACACGGCGCGGTGGAGGCCGACACGGCCTGCAACTTTCATCTTTACAAGCACGCCCCTCACCTCAAACTTTTTAACCGTGACTTCCGCGGAGCGCCCCATATGCTGGGAGCACACACGCCTCGTCGGGCGCTCGGCAAGTGCCAAGCAAACAAATAAAAAGTTTCAATTAAAGAACGAAAACGGAAAAAGAACGGACGTTTGATGTAACGGGGGTCGCGCAATTGACCCCCGTCCACTCTACTGCGCGGTCCGTCTGTCTATCTGTCTGTCTGTCTGTCTGTCTGTCTGTCTGTCTGTCTGTCCGTCCGTCCGTCCGTCCGTCCGTCCGTCTGTCTGTCTGTCTGTCTGTCTGTCTGTCTGTCTGTCTGTCTGTCTCTGTCTGTCTGCCGCCACAACGGCCCATCTAACTGCCTGACGCGAACGGTCGTATTAATTTGACCGCTCCTGGCCACTGAGACACTGTCGGTCCGGCTAGCTCTCCGATCTCCCAGAGGACCGATATGCGAGTTTTCACAACGAACACACTCTCTCACACCAACACACTCACACACCCAAAAAACACACACTCACTAACACTAACACACACACAAACACACACACGCTTACAGTGGCGCGATGACTTCGAAATAATGGTCGCCGGGGGGTGCTATTGGTTATCGAGATCGGCGGGATGAATTGAAAACGGCAATATCTGGGTCGGTCAAACTGAGGGCCGCCCAGTGGGCCAGAAGACCAGTGGAGGCGGCCGAAGCTCTAGACGCGTTTTGAGCTCCAGAGTTGCCAAGCAGGACCCGAACCGAACGTGTGACCCCACCAATGGATTCCTCGTTCGGAGAGCAATCCATTGGTGGGGTCACACGTTCGGTTCGAGTCCCAGCGACTCCGGAGCTCAAAACGCGTCTAGAGTTTCGGCCGCTTTCGCCGATCTTTCCGGTCCACTGTGGGCCGGTAGACGCCAAGGGCCGCCAAGGATGGTCCGGCAGTCCCAACACTCCGGCACTCCGGACGGGGCTCTAGGCTGACGAGCCCAGCGCAGAGGGACCAACCTCGGATTCACTACAAACTCTGTGTTTACTTTAGGTTAATGAGTTTGTTCTTTTTTTTTGTTCTCCGTTGGGAATGGGGGAGGGGGAAAGGAGAGGGGGAGAGAGAGAGAGAGAGAGAGAGAGAGAGAGAGAGAGAAAGAGAGGTATCGACCGTCCAAATGAGAGGGATGCGATCCCATTTAATGTGCATTAGTGATATTGAGGCCCGAGTGGTGTCTGCAGGTATCGCCTACTCCCGCGGCACTCCACTGTGAAACCGCCGACTGTCGCATCGATTCGATCATTGCGCTGAGGCCCAACGGTCGGCTATTAGCAACAAACGGCGCCAGCTCGGTCTGGCCGCCGCCTCAGCAGACACCCCTGGCCGAGCTGGCAACCACCGTCCCACGTAACAGCACTGCAAAACATTCTTGTCTGTGCCAAAAAGAGTACGGCATCACTTTTGTGCAAAAAATGACAATTTCACCACAAACTGATGGCATTTTAATTAAAGCTCCTGTAATGATCGCATAGGGGAGACAACAATGTCAACATATCCGGTTTGATGACGTCGTTAAAAGGAAAATATGAAAATTGTGACAATCAAAATTTTCACTGTGAGAATCGCTCGGTCCCAGCCAGCAAAAGCAAAACACACTCGCTTTAGGCCCGGCCCCCGGTCGCGTTCTCCGTGGGCCGTGCAGATAGAGGACCTATGATAAAATGTGCCCGGAAGCCAGCTAATGATAAATTACTAGGCAATAAGGGAGAGATTTATTGGGGCAAGTTTTACCAGACTGGCGTCGCATGGCGTCTCATGGTGTCGCAAAGCAACACCTCCCCCTTCTCTCTCTCTCTCTCTCTCTCTCTCTCTCTCTCTCTCTCTCTCTCTCTCTCTCTCTCTCTCTCTCTCTCTCTCTGGTGCTGCAGTGTTGGCTTGCGCGGCATCGCGCAAGGTAGGGTGCTGCGTGCAGTGTTGCCACAAAAGAAGGCAAAAGTCCCCCGAGTGCTCCAGTGTCGAAAGGGTTGCCAACCTCAGCCTGCGTACTGGGAAACTTCTCGGAAGCAAGTCCACGTCTGGACTGAGGGTGGCAACCCTTTCGACACTGGAGCACTCGTGGGACTTTTGCCTTCTTTGTGGCAGCACTGCTTGCTTGGCCGCTTCAGGCACTTCTCCTCTTTCCGCTCGTTTGGAATCATTTTTTTCCTCTTTCTCGCGTGCCGCAGTGGGCCAGAAGACCGGTGGAGGCGGACAAAACTCTGGACGCGTTTTGAGCTCCAGAGTCGCTAAATAGGACTCGAACCGAACGTGTGACCGCACCAACGAATTGCCCTCCGAACTAGGAATCCATTGGTGGGGTCACACGTTCGGTTCGAGTCCCGCTTAGCGACTCTGGAGCTAAAAACGCGTCCGGAGTTTTGGCCACCTGCACCGGTCTTCTGGCCCACTGTGCGTGCGGCGTTCGATTTGAAGGCGCTGAGTTGGCGTGACTTTCGATATTGTTTGTGAATGCCATCCAATCAGCTTTCACAGCCGCTTGTCGCCGATCGGAGCAGCCAAGGCGAGCCAAGGCTGCCTGAGCCGACCTGAGCCGATAAAAAGGTTCGCCGCCAACTTCCCACTTTTTTTTCTCTCTCCGCGATCTTTTCACCAAAAAGAAGAATAATCTTTTCGAGTATTTTTTTTGCGTCCTCTTTGTTTTAACGTCATCTTTCCCGGAAGTGCGGCGGACGATCGACGAAGCGGCCAATTTCCTTGGCTGCCCGGGGCGACTTCTTCCAGGGAAGAGGCTTTGCCGAGCAAATCGCTCAGCAAGACTCCGACGGACCGCCACTGTAAAACACACAGTGGGTTTGCCAGAACCAAACCTCTAGATGCGTTTTGAGCTCCAGAGTCGCTGAATGGGACTCGAACCGAACATGTGACCCCACCAATGGACTTCTCGTTCGGAGAGCAATCCATTGGTGGGGTCACACGTTCGGTTCCAGTCCCATTTAGCGACTCTGGTGCTCAAAACGCGTCCGCGATGTATACTTCTTAACTACTGTATAAACAATTTTCTTTGTCCAGCCAATATTAGTTTGTGAAGGTTTTCGGAGTGCATCTTGACGATAAAAAGCTACTTTTAAAAACACACTCGCACACCTTGCCTCAAAGCTTCGCGCTCAATTTGCGGCCATATTTACCACGCCACTCCTTCCGCACACACTGGCTACTTAACACGGACGCCAGTGCATCAAAGAGGCTTCACACACACACACACACACACCACACACACACACACACATTACACACACTTAAGGGGGCTCTCTATGCCGTTCCCCTGCAGAAGGCTGCTCAAAGGAAGTCAATGTTATCAGCCGGGCTGCATCTCGAGTCCTGCGGCCTGCCTCTATGTGGCCTGCCCATCTCTCTCTCTCTCTCTCTCTCTCTCTCTCTCTCTCTCTCTCTCTCTCTCTCTCTCTCTCTCTCTCTCTCTCTCTCATCCCCTTTCGCTCGCCACAACGTGATGAGTCTGAAGCCACGGCCAGACCAAGCCCGGCCGACCGGGCCCTCCCCGGGCCATGCCACCAAGGCCCTGGACCCGGCAGGCCGGCAGGCCCAGGCACACAACTGTTGCCAACGTAACGACCAATTTGGAACTTTCATTGAACGGCACCTCGCCGCGCGGCGCCGCGCACTCGACGCCGTGTTTTTCGCGCGCAACAGTTGGCGACATGCTGCATTGCGGAAGGCGTGGCGGGGCGCGACGGCGTACGGGACGTCTGGCGGGAAGAGATTCGGATTAATCTGCGCGCTAATTCGAGAAACACGGTGCAGTCTCTTCGCGAGGAGAGGGCAGTGTCGTGCGGAGGTTGTCGGTTATAAATTCAAGATGACACGCAGCCATGCGCAGCCGGCTGCATCACTTGGGTGTTGTTGTTGCTGTCGCCGCCATCGTTTTTGTTGTTCGTTTTTTTGTCATTGTTGTCATAGGTTTTGTTTTTGTTTTTGTTTACTAAAACGTGCCAACGCCCGGCGAATGCACATTAGCGCGGGAGAGTTCCCTTCTAACCAGGTTGCAGAGTCAAATAAACTCGGACCGGGGCCCTCCGGGGACCGTGGCGGAAAAATGCAGCTTATAAAATCTGTCTCCGTCACGCTTGCTTGCCTCCCACTCTACTGCCGGAAACGGAGAGCGAGCGTTTCGTCCTGGATCAGCAGCAGACTGATTCCGAGAGTCGTCGCACAGTGGGCCAGAAGACCGGTGCAGGCGGCCAAAACTCGAGATGCGTTTTCACCTCCAGAGTCGCTGAATGGGACTCGAACCGAACGTGTGACCCCACCAATGGATCGCTCATCGAACGAGGAATCCATTAGTGGGGTCACACGTTCGGTTCGAGTCCCATTCAGCGACTGTGGAGCTCAAAACGCGTCTCGAGTTTTGGCCGCCTGCACCGGCCTTCTGGCCCACTGTGCGAGATCGCCCCGGAGGCTGACTTGGGGCAGGCCGACGGACGACGGCCGAGGGAGTCAGAAGATTCGTCGCTCTGTCTCTCTCGCACTCATGGGGCGCTCCGGAAGGGTGCGAGAGAGACAGAGCGACGAACCGCGCTTCTGGATCGCTCGGCAGCAGGGAGTCACCCAAGGTATATAAAGGGAGAGTGAAAAGTCACGTCTTGGCTCCGGTCCAGGGTCCGCCGCTCTGCTTAGCACGTACAGCGGCTACACTGCCAAGCTGGGAGTGTCCACACTGTCCGCGCGATGGCGGGGAGTGAATATGGTGGAGTGAGTGTGCCGGCAGTGTGCCCCGCGTGTGGGAATGCGCGGCGCGCAAGGCCTTGCCAGGTCGGCCGGTCTAAATTTAAAATTGTAACTAGAGGGCCCTCAGGTAGCGGAAACGGCGCAGAATAGAGTCGATGCCACTGTAAGGCCCGGCCGCCGCACGCAAGGCCAGCATTAGCAACCTTTCTTTGGTTTCAGGTTCGACTCGACCGACATTAGTACCCACACTCCCTTCGTTACGGCACACCGGAAACCCACCCACAGTGGGCCAGAGACGGCGTGGCGGCCGAAACTCCAGACGCGCTCGGAGCTCCAGAGTCGCTAAATGGGACTCGAACCGAACGTGTGACCCAACCAATGAATTCCTCGTTCGAAGAGCAATCCATTGGTGGGGTCACACACTCGGTTCGAGTCCCATTTAGCGACTCTGGAGCTCAAAACGCGTGCGGAATTTTGAACCGCGTCCACCGGTCTTCTGGCCCACTGTGTACTGGAAGAGCCCCTATTGTCCGACCCAGAAACACGCTCTTCGATTGACGTGCCGGCGTGCGAAAACCAGTAAGAAGCACAGGCAGGTGCGATGCCGAGTCGATTGGGACTCTGATTTATTGGCGGAAGGCAACGATGAGGCCGAGGGGGGCACGCCGCGGGCCAAGGACACCGTGCATGCGAGGCAACGGTGTCGAAACGGGCTGACTAGCGACTGCACTGTCAAAAATATTGAAAATTCACATTTGGGTAAAAAATTGTTTCCTATCTTTGAAAGCTCTTAAGCATTGAACCAAAAAAATATTTTCGAACCACGCAGCTTTCAGCCCGAATGCGAAGGATTTTTTTTTTATAAACAGTGTGTCAAAATTTTTGCAAACAAAAGAAAACTAGATTTTTTATATCAAGTTTTTTTTTTGCCTCCGGTCTAACGGGAAATCCGACCGCCCTTGACTTTTTGACAAGCGTCGGTCCGTTCTGAGCACTCCCCACAATCTCTGGTGCAACACGCTCGGAGTGCTGCACCGTAAACATGCAGTGGTCATGTTGAGCCTCCGACGGGCTGAGCCCCTGTTGTGGGTAAACCGGTGTTCGGAGCAGGCGGCGGCGGCGCCAGCCAGCCGTCCTTTGACCGCCTGTGCTGCTGCAGCAGTGCTAGCACCCCGCCAACGAAAACACACAGCCAACTCCATAGAAAAACTACCGCCTCAAACCGCACCTCAAAAACACCCTCCTCAGAGTGACCCACTGAGCTGCTCCCTCTACTACCCCGCCAAGGTTCGCCCCCGACCCGCACGGTAAAAACGGTACCTAGTTTTCCCAGGAACCCTATGGTAGAGACATAGGCGATTTCCAGGGAGTTCCTGGGAAAACCAGGAACCCTTTTTACCGTGCGAGTAAAACCACGCCGGCAACCCCTTGTTCCTGATACCCCGAGAGAGGTACAACAACTCTCCGTAAAAGCGTACGAAAAAATTTACACAAATTACAATAAAATTACAGCTTATTACTTACTGAAAATTATTTTGAAAAAGAATACGAATGTTACCAAAAATGGATTGTGAAGAGTTGATAAAAACTACAAAAAGGGAGTGGGGATTACATATTTTTTACCAAACCTAAGGGGTTGTTTCCTCCTAGTCTCTCTCTCTCTCTCTCTCTCTCTCTCTCTCTCTCTCTCTCTCTCTCTCTCTCTCTCTCTCTCTCTCTCTCTCTCTCTCTCTCTCTCTCTCTCTCTCTCTCTCTCTCTCTCTCTCTCTCTCGCTCTCTCTCCCGCGACCGCGCAGCCAATGGCGTACGTCGGTCCGCAGAGAATTCGACCTGTTTATTGCCGGCCATCCATATGGATGCGGCGGAATCATTTCAGTCGAGATTTTATCCGTAACGCGCCCTGCATAATGCTTCAGCACCTTGGCTTCCTGACGCCTCTGTTGACCCTGACAGAAGGGGGTGGGGTGGGGACGCTTTACTGCCAGGTGGGGGCGAAACGTTGTTTTGACGTCGGATTTTTGTTAGGTACGGAGCATGCGGTATGTTCCGCGTTTTGAGCTCCAGAGTCGCTCAGTGGGACTCGAACCGAATGTGTGACCCCACCAATGGATTGCTCTCCGAACGAGGAATCCATTGGTGGGGTCACACGATCGGTTCGGGTCCGATTTAGTGACTCTGACGCGTCCGGGATTTCGGCCGCCTCCACCGGTCTTCTGGCCCACTGTGCGGGGCGTGCTGGGGGTGTCCGATACCGGCCATATCGTCCTTCGGCCCGCTTACTTTTTCCGAACAGCTGTTGCAAACTGGAAGTCCCTCTCCAGGGAGGGCACGGCACGGCTCGGCCTCACTTCCCCCCCCCCCCCCCCCTCTGACCGCGGTGCGACTTGACGGTGTAACGATGGGGACCGCGTCGGGTTGTTCCCGCGAGTGCGCACCGAGTGTGCCTGACTTTTATTTCGCCATCTGGCCGCACTGGCGCGCCGTGGCGGGACGGAAGAGTCCCTGGAAGTCCTGGAGGCGTCCTGGAGGCGTCCTGGAGGCGTCCTGGAGGCGTCCTGGAGGCGTCCTGGAGGCGTCCTGGAGGCGTCCTGGAGGCGTCCTGGAGGCGTCCTGGAGGCGTCCTGGAGGCGTCCTGGAGGCGTCCTGGAGGCGTCCTGGAGGCGTCCTGGAGGCGTCCTGGAGGCGTCCTGGAGGCGTCCTGGAGGCGTCCTGGAGGCGTCCTGGAGGCGTCCCGCCAACATCCCCGCCACCACACTGGCACGGCCGGTACCTACCGAACGTGTGACCCCACCAATGGATTCCTCGTTCGGAGAGCAATCCATTGGTGGGGTCACACCTTCGGTTCGAGTCCCATTTAGGGACTCTGGAGCTCAAAACGCGTCTAGAGTTGTGGCCGCCTCCACTGGTCTTCTGGCCCACTGTGCGCGCTGCAGCCTCGGCCCAGCCTCGGCCCCGAGGCGGGCTAGGACTAGGCAGGCGTGCTCAAGCACCGGACAGCACGACCCACAGCAGCGGGCTCCTTCCGAACGGCGTCTCTCTGTCTCTCTCGCACTCACGGGGCGGCCCATAGGCGTGCGAGAGAGACTGCAAGACCTTTCGGGACCAGGTCGAGCGCCCGAGGCCTTTAGTGCCGTGTTGTCTCCTAATTTTGAGACCTCCCCGCAGCAAGCTCGACGTCGCTTTCGAATGAACCACTCGCACAGTGGGCCGGAAAGGCAGGCAGGCGTCCTGGAGGCTGCGGAGGCGTGGTCGGCCCTGGGGTTTAATACGCCTAACGACCCGAACGCCAAACGTCGCCATTTTCGGCGGCCTGCTGCGACGCACAGCGAGCCAGAAGACAAGAAAAAATAAAAAATTGGAATTTGAGCAACAGATTTGCCGCGCCCTTTAGTCGCGACAACGTAAAGAGGCCCCGCGTCGCGGGTATTTACCTCTTTCCCCCTAATTTCGTGCAAAAATGGTCCGGCACAACCATAAATATTTATAAAAGTTTACTTCAACTTTGGGGGGCGGAAAAACGTGCTCTAAACATGACCGCGCGCGGCCAAGCCAGGGCCTGCCTGTCCACGGGCTGGAATTCGAGCAGATGACGAATTTTGGAGCGAGTTTGAAACTCGTGTCGCGCGGCCGGGGCAGCCGGGCCCTGGATAAAGAAATAGTTAGTCACTCGCCGTGTTGACCTCTCCCAGGCAGCAGCCCTTTGCCCAATTCTAATTCTGTGATCTCGAAGCCGCTTTGATGATTTTGTAATGAGTTTTAGTGACGGGGTGGGGCAGCGGGCGGCAGCGGGCGGGCGTTGGCAGATTCGGGCAGCAGGCTTCCCACCTAGCCCCCCCCCTCAATCGGACCACCCCCTTCGTTAGCCCCACCGTCACCTGGAAAGCCTGAAAGAACGTTGGCCGACGTCGCATCACGATTACAGGATCGAACGTCTCTGCAAAATGCATCGTGGACGGAAAAAGACTTTTGTCGGGAGCGCGCTGGGGGACGGAGGAGCTTGTGGGTTGGGCCCCCAAAGCCACACCGACCGCCGGGAAGTAGCCATCCGGGAGATGGCCGACACACCCAGCGACCCACCTCCATCTGGCACACTGCCTTAACAACAACAACACTCCAAACGCTCTGCGCACCCCGATCATTTTTGGTGTTGTTTGTTCCGCGGGCGATTTCCCCCACTGTACGGCAGCGTGACAAATGCACACGGAAGGCACGGGAAGACACACACGCCACATTAAGAAATTGCCCTGTAGCACACACACACACACACACACACACACACACACACACACACACACACAACCACACAACCACCAAGTGGAGCCCGCATTTCCCCAAAGGGAAGGGCCCCCCCCCCCCCCAAACACACCTCCCCCCTCCCCTTCTCCCCTCTCTCTCTCTCTCTCTCCCCTCCCTCTCTCTCTCTCTCTCTCTCTCTCTCTCCTCTCCTCTCCCCTTTTCTTCTCTCTCTCTCCTCTCTCTTTTCCCCTCCCCCCTTTCCCCACAACCGGCCCCAAAAGGGAAAAGAGAGGGGCCCCACGCGCACGAAGTTCGAACCATTATACCGTCCACATGCTGATTGGCGCACGCACCACACTCGTGCTCTCTCTCTCTCTCTCTCTCTGACTCACTCACTCACACACAGCGTGACCGCGTGTGTGGACCAGGCTCATTTGAAGCTCCGACCGCAGAGCCGCAGGTGTACACTCCGAACGAGACTGAACTTTGGGCCCAAATTTTATTGATTCTTTTAAGGAATCCTACACGCAGAGTGGCCCATGAAGAGACATGTGGGGCGTAAAAAGTAACGGTGTCGTGACCGAGTTCCCACCATCTGCGGCTCGCGAAGGCCGAGAGCGACAGCTCACAGTGGGTCAGAAGACCGGTGGAGGCGGCCCAAACTCAGACACGTTTTGAGCTGCAGAGTCGCTAAATAGGACTCGAACCCAACGTGTGACCCCACCAATGGATTGTTCTCCGAACGAGGAATCCATTGGTGGGGTCACACGTTCGGTTCGAGTCCCATTTAGCGACTCTGGAGCTCAAATCGCGTCTAGAGTTTCGGCCGCCTCCACCGGTCTTCTGGCCCACTGTGAAGGCGAAAGCCACGGACGAAAGCCCCGCCACTTGTAGAGCGCTTTCGGCTTTCGGCAGCGATTTCCCTGCGACTGAAATACGGTACACTAACCCCAGTCCGCACCGAATAAATCGTTCCTCCAGACTTCCGCCGTCAAAATCGTGCCTTCAATCTCGAGCTGACCTCTCCAAACTAAGGCGAAACTTTCAAACTCCGCGCCGCCCGGCCACCGCTCGCCGAGCCCGCCACCAAAGGCGCGCTCTGTCCTCGTCGCTCGCTGGGCGGGCCAATGGGAGCGATGGAGACGGAGAGAAAGCTTCGGCAGCGGCCTCTGCTGGGCGAGTTTCCGACGGGGCACTGTAAGGGTTCAAGGAGCAGAAGGCTGGTAGTTGGTGCGCGAAAGAGGGGTGGGGGTGCGGACACACACTGACAAATACAGACAACAGAGCACTACGCAACAGGAACCCGCCCCGAACCACAAGCCCGTCTAATCCATAGCGTACCTAGGGGCGCTCTTTGCGACAAAGGAATGAAAAATTACGCAACGTAATTGTATACGAACTCTGTGGGGCCCGAGGTGACATGGTGCAAGCGACAGTCAGCGTACCTGCAGGCAGAAAAAAACACACCAAGTCGTCAGTGAAAAACACTTTGGCTTTGCGAAGCTGTCATTTCCAGACAGGCGAGCATTCTCGCCGAAGTCATTTCGTTCCTTTTCCGGCTGGTTAGTTCAAAATCCACGCTGCGAGATGAAAATACACCCATTCTCGTACTAATCACTAACAGCGTCTTTTTCTATTTTTTTCTTCAGAAAAATGACAGCGTTGATGAAGAGAAAATAGCTGGCCGTGTGTGTCTTTTCGGTGTGCTCCTGAACTTGTTTTAGTTTCAAGCCATGCTGTATAAAACAAAGAAGTGTCTCGCCAAAAGTGTTTTGAGACGGGTCACAGCGATGGCTATTGACACTTTGCCTCCGCCTAAAGGGGGCGGTACGTAAGGGAGCGCCAGGCGCACAGTGGGCCAGAAGACCGGTGGAGGCTGTCCAAACTGTGCCCCCCGCCCAATGAGGAAGGTGTTCGAGCGGGGCCGAAGAAGATAACCAGGACAGCACGCGGTGCTGTCGGGTCTCTCTCTCTCTCTCTCTCTCTCTCTCTCTCTCTCTCTCTCTCTCTCTCTCTTTCTCTCTCTCTCTCTCTCTCTCTCTCTCTCCCTCTCTCCTCTCTCTCTCTCTCTCTCTCTCCTTCTCTCTCTCTCTGGCCTTGCCCTGTACAATTTGTCTTTGCTCCTGAGGACAGCTCAACACAGCCCGGCGCGCGGTGCCTGCCGAGCCACCCCCAGGACATTCAGGACCTCTCCACTCGTACAGTGTGGTGACCCTTCCAAAACAAGAGGAAAGGTCCGAGCTTCCTCGCCTCGCCGGGGGTCCGCGGCGGTGCCTTCAAAAGGAGCGGGGAAGGGGCCGCGGACGAGGCGGGGGATGAAAAATTAAGGAAGCGATGTACGTGGAGCCGCACGGCAGACGTTATGCCAGTACAGGTGCGGCAAGGAGGAGAGAGAGGGGGAGGAAGAGAGAGAGGAGGGGAGAGGGGAGAGAGAGAGGAGAGAGAGAGAGAGAGAGGAGGAGAGAGAGGAGAGAGAGAGAGAGAGAGAAGAGAGAGAGTCCTGCCTGCTTGCGCAGGTGCATCAAATTAAAGGGCCTTTCTCGCAACCGCGGGACCTAGTTGTTAAACTACCTTGTCAAACACAGCAGCACGGCGCTGGCGCACTGCACGGTGGGACCGCGCGCAGGCATTTCGCTCTCATTTGTCTTCGAGGGGGCCAAGGAATGCCTCGAGGACCCACACGAGTGCCTCTCCGGCACCCCCCTCCCTCCAGCAGTCTGCCAAAGAAGGGGAGGTGAAAAAAAATAAGAGGGGGCTCTCTTTACTGCATGTCCGTCCGCACAGTGGGCCAGAAGACCGGTGCAGGCGGCCAAAACTCCAGACGCGTTTTGAGCTCCAGAGTCGCTGAATGGGACTCGAACCGATCGTGGGACCCCACCAATGGATTGCTCTCCGAACGAGGAGTCCGGTGGTGGGCGGTCACAGGTTCGGTTCGAGTCCCTTTCAGCGACTCTGGAGCTCAAAACGCGTCGAGAGTTTTGACCGACTCCACCGGTCTTCTGGCCCACTGTGGCACGCCTGCAGTGGAGAGGGCAGTCAACGTGGCGGTCAACCCTGCACGGCGAGAGAGATAGCAAGAAGAAGAAGAAGAAGAAAAAAAAGAAGAAGAAGAAGAAAAGAAGGAAAAAAAGAAAAGAAGGAAGAAGAAGAAGAAGAAGAAGAAGAAGAAGAAGAAGAAGAAGAGAAAATGGCATTCACGATCCCCTGTCCATATTGGTGCAGGCCGCCAGTGGTGCCAACGTGATGACGATATCTCGAAATGTTGCTGGAATGTACTGCGCCGCGCGTTGAAAAACATTCCTCGCGCTTCGTTGAAATAATTAAACCCAGTACATTTGTATATTGTTTCTTTAAAAAAATTACATAGAATTTTATTTTTTTTAAATAACCGTGTGGCAGCCGCTAACCCACTCACTCGCGCTTGTTGCTCAAAACGCTTCCCGCATTTACCCCTCTCGCTCTCCCTCGCTTCTCCCCGGGGGCAAAACACGCGTCGTCGCTTTCTATGGACTCGTTTGCAATCTTTTGCCGAGGAGAGGAATGATCGCCTTGTTTGTGGAAGAGAGAGATAAGGTCGTGGTGTGTATGTATGTGTGTGTGTGTGTGTGTGTGTGTGTGTGTGTGAAATGCTGAGTGTTTTCTTTCCCGGCAGCACCACTTGAAACATCACGCAAAAGCGGCAAACGAGCGTTTAAAACATTCTTTGCGGTTAGCGGTCTGCGCCGAGGAGGCTTGTGCACACGGACAGACAGACAGACAGACAGACACGCTGACAGACAGGCCAAACCTCAACCCGCTCCCGAAACATGCACGATCGTGCCATAAACGTTTTCTCTTCCTCTGCCCAAAAGTAGTGAAAGACCGCCTCTTTCGGGCGGTTTTGCATATTTTTTGTTTTCTTTGCATTTATTTTACTGGTTTTTTTTTACTTTTTTCGCGGTTGAGATGGCTACGCGCGTCTCTACAGATAGCGTTACAGACAGCGCACGACAAGGACGCCCCCGTCGTCCTGGAGTTGCTTAACCCCACACCCCCCCCCCCCCCGCCCCCCCCCGCCCCCCCCCCCGCCCCGCCCCGCCCCCTCCCCCCACGCCCCAACGACGCCCCAGTAGCCGCCAGTCGACACGACAAAACGATGCTTTGGCGATAAGAAAAACGCCGCTTGATACGGCGATGATGGCGCGGCACACCAACACACTCACAAATTCTCTCTCTCTCTCCTCTCTCTCTCTCTCTCTCTCTCTCTCTCTCTCTCTCTCCCCTCCCCCTCTCTCTCTCTCTCTCCCTCTTCCACACACGAGCGGCACCTGCTGCGATGCCTACCGAACATAAAGCAAGCCGTTAATGGCACCTGATGGTAGCACAGCCATGGGAACCCCCTGCTTCTTGCAGCCTGCTGACATCGCCTCTCCCCTCTTCTTCTTCTCTCTCCCCCCTCCTCTCTCCCCCCCCTTCTCTCTCTCTCTTTTCTCTCTCTCTCTCTCTCTCTCTCTCCTCTGCTCTCTCTCTCTTTCTCTTTCGCCACAGCTGCCCCGCCGATATGGCGAGAGCGATGATTTGGCGCGAAAATGGCCCGCCACCTGCAACGCGGGAACTACCCGCCCCCGGGGGGGGAGAGAGAGAGGGGAGAGAGGGGAGAGATAAAAAAAAGAGAGAGGGGAGAGAGAGAGAGAGAGAGAGAGAGATATGGAAGCAGCGGTGAACGAAACAAAAGAGGGAGAAGGCAGATGGAAGGGAAGCCGAAAACAACAGCAGCAGCAAAAGCAGAGATCAAAATTAGGGGGCAACGGAAAGTAAAACAGAAACACTTGGAGAGCAGCGTGAGAAATGCAAATAATGTTCAAAACAAAAAATAAAGCGGAGAGAGAGAGAGAGAAGAGAGAGAGAAGAGAGAGAGAGAGAGAGCGAAGGGGGGGGGACGGAAAAAGGGGGGTGATGAGGTGCAGGTGGAGAGGGAGGGGTGTGAGGGGAGGAGGGGGGCAGCGGGGGGTGGCGATGTATTGACACTAGAAGGTGGAGCAAGCCTTTATCGCCCGAGACTTTCACTCGGGCCGGGGAAAAAGGGGGGGGGGGGGGAGGTGCTCGGTAAGTTTCATCGTGTCATAATGTCGTAAGGGCGCGGCCCGGACCGTACAGCGTATGGCGGGGCGGCGGCAGGCCCGTGCGACTGTTTAGCAGTGTAGGTACACGCCGCCACCGTGGCCTCCAGGTTGTCCTTCTCGTCGGTGCGTGTACCTCCGAGGTCATAACCACTTAATCAGAGGCCCTCGCCGTCCCTTGCGAGAGGCCCTAAAAAGGGGTGCGTTAGTTATTCTTTAGGAAGGAGTCTGCCGCTTTTTAAAAGCGACACCGGTGTCGCCTTATCTAAGGGCCTCCTGGAAGTATAAGATAACATCGCGAGCAAAAAAAATAAAGTAAACAAAGGAAAAGATGGAAAAAGGCAAGCGGCGGGAAGATGGCCCACAGTGGGCCAGGGCCCGGGGTGGACAAAATCCGGGGGTGTTGAGTCCAGAGTCGCTAAATGGACTCGAACCGAAAATGGACCCCAAAGGGGGGCTTCCCAACGGGAACAAAAGTTGGGTCACACGGGTTCCCCCCGGGCGTCCCATGTACACCGAAAAAAATCCAAAAACCCCGTCCGGGGGGTTGGCCCGGGGCCTTTTCCCCGGTTTTTCAGGGCACTGTTTTCCCCGGGCAGGGGGGTTTGGGGGGAAATTTTGCATCCCCCGGGTTAACAAACCGGGGGGGTTTGGGGAGGTTTAAAAAATTTAACGGCGGGGGGGGGGGGGCCCAAAAAAGGGGGGGACAGAATGGATGCCGGGAAAGGCGGGTCGGGTCGCGCAGGCTTGTCGGCCCGCCCACCCAAGCCCAAAGCCCACCTGCGCCGAGCTACGCCGAGTCACCAGGGAGGCGGCGTGGGCGGGCACACTGTAGGCCGGGCCGCCCGTCACGACGCCGTGCTGCGTGCCGACGCCGCAGGGGAGGGGGAGGGGGGGGGAGCCCTGTAACTTAGCGGGGAGTTCATTGGAGACTGTTCGCCCACTGCGTTCCGGAGTCTTTAAGACATCTGCAAAATACTTGACATTCCGGGCTCGTCCGTCCCTCCGCCCCGGCCGGGCCGCGTCGGGCCGCCACACTGCACTGCACCGGGTTCGCCCCGAGACACGCGAGGCACAGGAAATGAGAAGAACAGTGCAAGGAGAGGTTTGTTCCCAGCGAATAATCAACCGCACTTTTTATTGCATTTCCTTTTTCTTTTCCGGGATTTTTCTCCCCCGTGCAATAACCACCAGCACGCAAAGTGAATTTTAGCAGATAATACGCGACGCGGAGAGGAATAAATTAGCCAGCGCAACTATTACTGCCAGTCGATTTCATGCCGGAATATAGAAATATCACACAGCCACAAAAGTTCAATCAAATTCTATAAAATTTATTTACAGAATTTATTAAAAAGTGGCACTTTTTTAGGTCGTGCCCGGCAGTCAACAAAAATCTTAAAGCAATAGTTATCGACGTTTTAACGAAATAAATTTCAGTGCAGTAGCTAATGCCCCCACGTGGATTGTGTTGGGAAGTGGATCCCTCTCTCCGGAACCACCGCGTGTTAACTTGCCTCGAAATCAAGCCGACTCTGGCGGCTGTACGCCCCACCCCGCCCCGCCCCGCCCAAGCCAGCGCGCCGCCGATTGGCCGAGTGGCACTATTAAAACGCACCTCAAACTTGTTAATGGGTCGGTGATAGTACACTGGGCGACGCCAAGTGAAATATTACACCGACTACAAGGATTAAGCGGCTCGCGTCCCGGGCAATTACTTGCGCCAGAACGGTCTCGGAGGGCCGGGCGGGGCGGGGCGGGGCGGGTGGGGTGGGGCGGGGCGGGGCGGGGCGGGGCGGGGCGGGGCGGGGCGGCGCTGCCGACGAGGCACATCCCAACGCACTTCAATGCGGCCAGAATTTAATATATACGCGAGACATTAATGGAAAGTAAATGGCAAGGCAGCGAGGCGCGGAGCGAGGCAGAGCGAACGCCTCGGCACGTTTTCGAGGGAAAACACCCGAAGCTGGCCTGCCTACCTGAGCGCCGTGCTGGGTAGGCAATCCTCGCCCGTGTGGCGCGGGGCTGCGCGGCGCGTTGCCTACCCTGCCGATGACAGGCGCTACGCCGCCGCCCAGCGAGAAGGCGGCCAAAACTCTAGACGCGTTTCGAGCTCCAGAGTCGCTAAATGGGACTCGAACCGAACGTGTGACCCCACCAATGGATTGCTCGGTCGAAGATCAATCCATTGGTGGGGTCACACGTTCGGTTCGAGTCCCATTTAGCGACTCTGGAGCTCAGAATGCGCGTCTCCAGGTTCGCGACCTGGCCTAGTGTGCATACCCTGCATCTCTTGCACTCGTGGGGAGTCCCGAGCGGGTGCGAGAGAGACAGAGCGACGAGAGCGCGCGGAGTCAGTCTCCAGCGAGGACGAATTGCCGGGCCGTCGTTGTAGCGGCGCGTTTTCGGCCGGGTATTTATGGTCGCATTCAGCAGCCGCCCCAATAATGCATTATTGCCGGCATTGTGGCAGCACTGGCGGGGCCGCCGGGGCTGGCAGCACTGTCGGCACCGCCAGGGCTGGCAGGCAGCCGCTGGCAGCACTGCCGAACTTGGCGCCCGCATAATGTTATTCCCCAGCACAACAGGAAGAGAGGAACTAGGCCGGGTACTTATACATACTAATGACACCGTAAAGAATCGCCAGCCCCCTCCACCCGGACTGCAGTGTGCCCCGTGGAAAGGGGGGGGGGAGGGCAAGGGTGAGGCTCGGGCCACCAAAATGATATAGGAGTCGCCGGCTCCCCACGGCATGTCTCAAGAGGGCAAAAGAGGGTATAGCGGAGCCTCCAGGGAGGGAGAGGGGAGGGGAGGGGGGGGGGGGGGCTCGGAAGGTAGGAGAAGGTGACTGGAGGGAAAGACGATAGCGAGGAATTTCAGGAACTAAGGTGGCGGGGCTTGTATCGCGCGGCTCTGTCCCTCGTTTCTCCCCCTTCCTCCTCCCCCTCCCCCTCCCCCCTCCCCTCCCCTCCCTTCCCTCCCCCGACCCAGAGGCCAGACGGGCACGCGCGGTGCCAGCTTCTGATGAAAGTTGGCGAGCGCAGCGCAACTTTGGGCCTAGCGAGCGAGGGACTCATAGGAGGGCAAGGGATGCCCGGCGAGTAAATAGCAGCACCCTGCTTGTCACCAGACAGACAGACAGACAGACAGACAGTCGAACAGACAGACAGATAGACAGACAGAAAGACAGACAGACAGACAGACAGACAGACAGACAGACAGACAGACAGACAGTCGAACAGACAGACAGATAGACAGACAGAAAGACAGACAGACAGACAGACAGACAGACAGACAGACAGACAGACAGACAGACAGACAGACAGAAAGACAGACCGTCGAACAAACAGACATCTTAGGTTTTTATTGTGGGAGTTTCATATAATATTAACAGGACTAATGTGTGTTCAACTGTGTTTATTATTTAGTCAAAATGAAAAATGCTTGCTTTCGTGTTACTTGAGGAGTTTCTGAACGCAGTGGCAGAACTTTGACACTTTACAAGCTATTGCAGAAAAATAACCCTGAGTCAGTTGTTGTGTTTTAGGGCTAGGCACAATGTTTCCCTCAACCCACCTGCAACCGGAAAGAGTCTTCTCCCGAGAAGACTCCCGCGGCTCTGCAAAACGTGTAAAACTAAAGCCTTTGGAACAAACGGCGGCCGTTAGAGGCTGCCCGGGGCTGCCGCCCAGCCGCACCGAAGCTCGCACAAAATCACGACTTGAAGGGGCTAATCCGCGTTAAGCATTAAGGGGTAGACCTCTCTCGTTACGTGTGGTAGTGCTGTTGTGGCCAACACACACACACATACACACTGTGGCAAAAAGGTACGGAAAATCCTGTTAATTTTTTTGCCAGGATTCTCCGTAGCCCTCTTATCAATATTCTCCGTAGGCTCTTACAGTATTCTCCATAGGGCCGCACAGTATTCTCTGTAAATCCGCACAGTCTTCTCCGTAGGACCTCGAAGACTGTATAGTCCTACGGAGATCACTGTGCGGTCCTACGGAGAATACTGTGCGGTCCTACAGAAAATACTGTAAGAGCCTACGGAGAATATTGATAAGGGGCCTACGGAGCATTACCACAAGCTGTTTACAGAATTTTCCGTAACTTTTTGCCACAGTGCAGAGAGAGAGAGAGAGAGAGAGAGAGAGAGAGAGAGAGAGAGAGAGAGAGAGTGGTTAAGTCTTTCCGTGACTAACTTTAGTCGTAACGCTTCGTACATCAGCGCTTGCGTCGCCTAGCCGTCCTTCCGAAACCCGTGCCCCCTTTTCTCTCACTGCACTGCAAAAACAAACAAAAAAAACTGCAAAAAATAAATATTGCGAGGACACGCGCTTGGTTTCCGGACAGTAAAAGATAAGGTTTCTATTTTCAGATGTTTCTCCAGTTTTGTGTCTAGTGTTTGATTTGAAACCGCGCGCGGCGCTCTGAAACAACAAACGCCCCGGCATACTGCATCCACCTCCACGGAGAATTCGCCACACCGCACCCTCCATCAACAAACCCTTGGCCCCACTTTGCTAGGCACCCACCCCCCCACCCCAAGTGGAAAAGGGGTGGGGGTGGCGCACATGCTCGCTATCTGTCTATCTTCATTTGCGCCCATTTCCTGTGTGTTCCGTTTCGGCGGCAGCAGACTCTCAACTTTTCAAGACCCACTCGGGGAAAGAGGGGGAGGGGGTGCAGGGGAGGCGTGGTAAGATTGAAATGCAGCCGCAGAATGTGTGTGTGTGTGTGTGTGTGTGCGTTTGTGTGTTGGGAGGGGGTGCGGTATGATGGCTAGCGAGATGCGATGATACGAAGTCACTAACTGGCAGACTCGTACGATCTGCCGAAACTACGTGAGCTAACACCCTGGCGCACTTAAAACGGAGACGCACTCTCACGCAGTGCTGCCAGAATGCTCCCCAAGATGCACCAGTGTGGCTAGGGTTGCCAACCTCAGGCAGCCTGCTGGGCGCCAACAGGCCTGGGAAGTCGCCTCAGAAGTTGGCTACGGTCGCCAACCCTTTCAACCAACACTGGTGCGTCGGGAAGATTTTGTGTACAGGTGGCAACATTGCTTACACATGAACTGCTCGGTGCTTATTACAGTTAAGGTGTAAAAAAAGTCAAAAATTACATTTTTAGGGGTGAAAATTGGTTGAAAATTACATTCTAAGGGTGAAAACCGTGTTAAAAATGACATTCGGGAGGTAACAAAAAGTTGAAAATTTCATTTGACGGGTAAAAATGATTGAAAATAATAAGGTCGTGGTGGTTCTACGCTAGTTTTTGGATTTGTTGCGCCAAGCACTAACGAGTCTTATCTTCTTTGTGAATGCGCACGGCCTGGAGGCTGGTCTGGCTGGCCTGGCTGGCCGGGGGTCGGAAATTGCGGTCCGCTGCTAATCAGCCTCTCCGTCTAATGAATAATGAAGGAAGAATGAA